>NC_057019.1:4572283-4682441 GCF_000002595.2 Chlamydomonas reinhardtii
GCCGCCTGGCTTTGGGTATGGTGTGGGTTGCCGCGGCCTTTGCAACTGGATAGTGGGCTAACTCGGTACTGGCCCGCCAAGCATGCACCCGCATGCACGGCGGCCGGGCGCACAGGCGGCGGTCGTGTTGGCTTATTGCCCCTTCCCCCCATAGGGACAGGGGCGGAGCCCGTGCGGTCGCATCCAGTTCCAGGGGGGACCCTTGTCGGTTGCCAACCTCCAGCGCCCTACTGAGCCCTTCAGAGCCCGCCAGAACTCTCCAGAGCCCGCCAGAGCCCCTCAGAGCCCGCCAGAGCCCCTCAGAGCCCGCTAGAGCCCTTCAGAGCCTGCCAGAGCTTTTCAGAGTTCGCCAGAGCCCTCCAGAGGCCGATGCAGATCCCTCCAAAGGCCAGTCGCAGGAAAAAATGCGCCAACTACCAGCCTCCGCCAAGCCCGCCGTACTCTGTTGCAGCTTCCCACACGCCTCGCTGTCCAACTACACACTCCAACTCGTGCTGGGCGCCAACCGCCACCCCCGCCGAGCTCCGCCGTACTCCATAGCAGCTGCCCACACGCGCCCCCGCGCAACTGTCAGCTCCCACTCGCGCTGCGCACCAACCGCCACGACACGTGCCGCCCCTGTTCGTTGGCAGTTGCGCGGAAGCCCGTTTGTGATCCCCGTGTGTCAGTTAAAGTGTTGGTAGTTGCGAGGATTGCCGCGCCGCACGCCGCACGTGCAAAGTACACGCATCACTACTGCTGCTGTGGTCGGTGCGCAGAGAGTCCTGTTCATGGCTGTTCCACTTTCCTGTGCGGGTGGGCTTCAAAGCATTGCACCGTTGCACGTCATGGACTCATGGCATATGCTGGTGATACGGTACCCCACATCACCACGTCCCCGCACACGACCAGTCCCCCGTACTCACGATACGACTCATCTAAGCAGTGCCGCGGCCCGTGGGTGTCCGGGCTAGTTGTGAGCAGCACCAGGGGGGGGGCTGGGCATGAGGTACGGCAGCATTGCCAAGTGGGACTTGCATGCGACAGTTGGAAAAGTTAACACTGTTGCTTTGCATGCCGCGGCCCACCCCGGCAAACCGCTCCGTCAAAATACACTGTCGCAGAGTCTGACCTGCCTCATCACACCGACTCGAAGAGCCAATCGAAGCGGCACCTGCAGCTCGAGTCCCAGAAACTGCGATGCCAACAGCCACAAAACAAACGGGTTACTTACTACGTGTCAACAGCAAATGCCACACAGCTTGGCATCAACCGGTGCACCCCGGGTCTAGAAGAATTGGCACGCCCACATACACACTGACCCGTTAACACCAGGTCACCGAAGTCAAACAAACAAACTCACATACACACTCGACGGCCTGATTATCTGTCGACTGGTCAAGGCAACCGGTCGCAATCTAATAGGCCGTAAACAGCGCAAACCCTGCGCCCCCCGTGCCCAGCATTGGGGCACACAAACGCTTCCCTGCACATGCTTGCACTCTCCGCTCCCGTCTCATCACCTTTGCAATCAACCCTCAGCGCAGAACCAGAACGGCATGAGGACCTCCTGCCCTCAGACCATGCATGCTGGCGGCGGCGAGCCCAGCAAAACAGACCGGGCTCCAACCGCCGCCACTGCTGTTGCCAAGAGCGCCGCATCGATCAACACGGCACGACAGCACCAGTCCTCACCGCACCTCAAAAAAGACCACCGCAACGCACACGCGCTGCTCTTGGGGCAGAATCATCATCATTATCATCATTGAGCCCTGCAGGCACCGCTAGGAAGCAGCTTTTACCAGCGCTCCTTGCGAGGGGCACCGGCGGCGTCCTTACCGGCCTCGCCCTCCTTAGGCGAGGCGCGGGGGCCACGGGGGCCGTCGCGCTCGGGGCGGTCGCGCCCGCCCTCCGACCGCTCCGGCCGCTCGCGTCCCTCTTCCCGACGTGGCCCGCGCGGGCCGTCCTTGCCGCCCTCGCCGCCACCCTCCTTGCGGCCGCCGCCGCGAGCGAAGCGCACCTGGAGATGGACAAGACGAATACAAGGCATGGTTTGGTATACAGCGAGAGCGGTTTGGGTGCTTGCCGTTAATGCGAGACCTAATGCATCGCCTCGCAATAATCATGCCCGAGTCCCTCAGACCTGACAGCCCTGTCTCGCCCCCAGCTCGTCTTGACAGGCGCTGCCCCTGCGAAACTCCTCGTCAATGACGGCTTCACACGCCCGCCTCTCCACTATCTGACCCTACCAAATGCGCAACACAACAACCGCCCCTGCGCGCGCCCTTGCGCGCCATGTTATGGTAGTGGGACCGCACCCCCGGCGACGCGTCAACCTCCTCACGGCGACGCCTGCCTGCCTGCCCGCCTTTTCCCTCCTCCGCGGCCTTGCTCTTCCGGGTCCTTCTCACCTTGTCGTCCTCCTCCACCTGCAGCTTGAGCAGAGCGCGCTCCTTGGCGTCCAGCTCCGCGCCCACCTCCTCCGCCTTGCCCTTGGCGGCCTCGTCCTCCTCGCCCGCTGCCTTGAGCTCCTCGAGCTGCTTCTGCAGCGCCTCCACAGCCGCCTTGAGCTCCTTCTCTGCCGGCGTCTCGTCCCTTGCGTGGGAGGGCCAGACGAAAGGAGACAAGGTCAGAGATTAGCGACCAGATTCAACCCTGGGGTTGCGTAGCGGCCTTGTGTCGCCATTCATGCGCGCCAAACGGGGCGCTTGTGCTATGGCATGGGCTTCTGGGATGCCTGGCCCGCAGCGCAGATGCAGTTATAAGAACCCCCCATTCGGCTGCTTGCCACATCCGTTCCCGCAGCCCGCGCCGGCTTCCACGCATTCCAAGCATTCTAATCGCTGGGAATGCGGACGGTAAGGCTTGCCAGTAGGGTCAGCCCAGGACACCGGCCACCAAGGTCACAAGAAGCGCCCCCCGTGTGCGCTCCTGCCGCCATGCGGCAGTAAGCTGTCAACACAAATCGCCATGGCTGCCTCATCTGTCCAGTGCCCTGGGCCTCCTTTGCACAAGCCCGCTCTGCCATCACGGGCACCTTGCTCGGACCCTATCTCCCGGACGTGTGTCCTCTTGTTCCCAGTCCCGCTCCGACGTTTCCCACCACCCTCCCTGAGGGCTGCCTGCTCACCGGATGACCTCGCCGTGCTCCAGCCGCAGAGCCTCCTTGATCGGGTCCACGCCCTTCTCCTTCAGCACCTCCTCACGAGGGCGGGCAGCGCCGAACGGGTTCGCGCCCCCCTTGCGGTCGCCGCCCTCCTCGCCGGCCGCGCCAGCAGTGCGCGGTTTGAGGTTCAGGCGCGGGCGCTCCGCCGCCGCGCCGCCGGGGCCGCTGCCGTTGGCGGACGACGTGCTGGCCGGCTCCGCCGCCGCTCGCCGGCCCCAGCGCTCCTCCTTGTCAGCGGCAGCCGACTCGCGGTTGCCGCTAAAGCCACGGCGCTCCTCGCGCGCCGCCGGCTCCGAAGGCTTGAACTCCCGCCCCCGGCCCCAGCTGTCCTCGAGGTCGGCTTTTGAGGGCGGCGGCGGGCCGTCAAAGCGGCGGCGCTCGCCACCCTCACGGTCGCCGCCGCGGTCACCGCCACGGTCGCCGCCGCGCTCACCGCCGAAGCCGCCGCGAGGGCCGGCGGGGCCGGACGGCTCAAACTTCCGGGTGCTGCCCCAGTCGTCCACGACGTCGGCTGCGGAGGGCGCGCGCGGCTCACGTGCCTCCCGGGGCGGGCGGTCACCGCGGTCGCCGCGGTCGCCACCGCGGTCACCACCGAAGCCGCCGCCGCCGCCGAAGCCGCGGCTGCCGCCGCCGGGACCGGTGGGCTCAAACTTGCGGGTGGTGCCCCAGTCGTCGACCGAGTCCGCGCGCGACGGCTCGCGCTCCTCGCGGGGCGGGCGGCCGTCGTCGCGGTTGAACCGGTTACCTGTGAGCAAGAGCACGAGGGTGAGCTCGTCGGAGAGGCGCCGGCCTGCGTGGCAGCGGCATATGCTCCCGAGAACCAGGCAGGGGACGTCCGGCCCGCCCCCGAAACAGTTTCCCGTGGTTGCCCCGACACTCACCGCGGCCCTCGCGATCGCCGCCGTAGTCGCGGAATCCACCGCCCAGGCCGCCGGTCGGGCGGCCCTCGCCCTCCTCGCGCGGACCACCGCGAGGAGCCGTGGGCAGGCTCATGAGGATTTGCTTGTCCTGAAGGCCCTTATCCTCAAAGGCCGGGGCCTTAGCCGAAGCGCCCAGGAAGTCACCAAGAGCCATCTTCGTGCCCTTCTTCGGCTTGGGCTTCGGGGCCTGCTTCACGGCCTCGCCCAGAGACGGGAAATCACTGTTGTTGGCCAGAGCGCCATGGGTGGCCTCCTGCAAACACACAAGACATCAAGTCAGCTTGATCGAAGGCTTCGGAAAAGGGGCGGAGGCCGAAAACAGGCGCAGGCGAGCTCGCGCCCTTGCACCATCAGCCCCGGCGGCTTTGCCTTTCAACCGCTACAAATCATCCCGTTATTGTCTCAAATTGTTCAGCTGGCTATGAGAAGCTGCTGGAGTCATGAGGATGTTTATGGCGCTGCGCTAGGTGCGCTCTAGCTTTTGAGCGCAACTTGCCTCAGACTCCACTTGGTCTGCCCACGCGGACATTTTTAATATGTTAAGTAGTAGTAAAGGGAAAAGAAAGTTTGTTGGCAAGGGCCGGTTGAAGGAGACTCGGGCACAAAAGGTGCGATCGGCCCAAGCCCGCTTTCAGCAGTTGAGCTGCAGTTTAAAAAGAATATAGACACCAACTTCCATATGCTACGTGTGCTTGCGTGCCGGGAACGCAACCTTGCGTTAGTGTCAGACGAGGAACCGTGGTTCGTGCCCAGGGCCAGGGCCCAGGGGTGCCCCTAACCCAAGCCTTGGCCTGTATTTCAGGTCACCTACGTCCACCGCCCCTTCCTCGCTGCAATCGCGTAATATGGCCGACTATGGTTAGAAGCTGCGGGCAACGCAAGCAGCAAGGCGCCAAGCCCGCCGCTTCGGCGCTTCGTCTCCGCCAGGTGCTACCGCATCCGCGGACATTTCGTGATTGACTCTACGAGTGGTCAAGCTTGGGCTGGCTACTCGGGCGAAAGGAAACCGCCGTGCCTCGTATCACTTGCTTGTTTTGTGGTTGTTGTAAGTGGCTGGCAGGCGGGGCACAGGATGCTCCACCTCACCACCTTCGGGCCCTTTCGGGCCAGCACGCTCACTGCTCCGACTCCTCCGAGCCCGCGGCCCCCGAAGGCAAGCGCAGTTTTCGGCGATTGCCCTGGTCCCTAAGGCCCGAAAGTTCTGTGCACGTTGTAAAACGTACTGAACGGTTGCCTATCACGTCCTATCGGCACGGCAGCAGTGCAGCAGCGTCATAACAAGGACGATGCCTGGTCCTTCTTTGCGTTTACACGGAGGCACAGTCGCACAGGCCGCCGCCGTAGTCCCGCAGTTGGCCCCCGTCAGGCCGCCGCCTGCTGTCATACAACATTGCAACTTGAGCACCGGATCGCAGGCTCCAATGCTTTGTCCGCTACCACAGGCAGACGGAACGCGGCATGTCCTGGCCACAAGGCCGTTGGCTCCTGCATTTCTTGCTGATTGCAGCCGCCCTCCCCTGCAGCCACCCGTTGTGCAGCTGAATCTAACTAAACATGTGGAATGGGCAGCTGGAAACGCCGCAGCCTGTGCCCTCCACCAAGGAACAACAACAATTTCAAGCACTCAAACAACGTACTTCCGCTGGCAGACGTCCGATCACCATACCGCCATCATTCAAGCATCCCAAGCTTTCGTGTCGCCCGCTCCTTTTTCAGCTGCCAACCTGCAGCACTCTCGCACACGTCAAAACTCGCCTCTCTTCAACCCTGCTCTGAAACCCAACAAGTCACCGAACACGCCGATCGCGATGGCGCCGCATTACCACAGCTAGCCTACGTCCTCCCTCCAAATGACCCAACCCAATTACAATGACGCAAGACGCAACTCCGCACGCGTGTCCACCACACTCACATTAGCCCCCAAGCACCCAGCCCGTGCAAGCGCCTCCCAACCGGTAGCGCAAGCGACAAGCACGCGAGCGGTCCGCCACTGCCACCCAGCATTCCGGCATCATGCCCAAGGCTCGTCGCCGCCCATTGCCGCCCCGCCCGCGCGTGCGCCGCCCCCGCAACATCGGCGGGTGCTGCTGTCGCCGCAACTGCCGGCGCTCCCGCGCCCGCACCTCTCCCGCTGCTGCTGGATGCAGCGCTTGTCGTCGCCGTCGCCGAGCAGGCCGCCCTCGCGCTGCTGCTGGCCGCGAGCCGCACTCCGCCGAACGCCAGCGAGATGCAAGCCACTGCCTGGTGCCCTCCCCGCGGTGGCGGCGGCGTCCCAGACCCCGACGCAGGCGCAGACGCACCCGTAGCCGCGGGTCCCGCTGCCGCTGACCCCGTGCCCACGGCGGCGCCGGCTGCGGCTGAGGCAGAACGTGTGGACGAGGTCGCTGGCGGCGACACCACCACGACCGCTTGCTGTTGGGAGGACGGCGGTGTCTGCGACTGCAGCAGTGTAGGCACCGCCTACGCATGGACGTGTAGTAGAGAGGGGAGCACCGCATGTCAGCCATCCGTGAGATCGCATGTCAGCACCGGCGCTTGTGGCCGCAGGAGCCACATCCGCTGCCGCACGCACACGGTCATACAATGACAGACTCGTAGACCCCCAACCCGGACGCGTCATAGCCCGCCGCCGGCGCGCTACGCACCTGGCCCGTCGCGCCGTGCCGCCCCACGCCGCCCGCCTGCTGCTGCTGCCGCTGCAGCAGTTGCTGCTCCCGCTGCTTGCGGGCCATGGCCTCGGCCAGGTGCGCCCGCAGGATTTCAAACCAGCAGTAGAAGATGGCGCTGTTGAGGCCGTTGGAGAGGGCGCGGGGGCCCACGCCGCGAAAGAACACGCCCATCCCCGGCCGCTCGGCCAGGATGCCTTTCACTGCCTGCGGCACCGAGACCGCAGATGCACAGCATGCGCAGCGCGGGAGGTCATGCGGTGTGGGCGGGCAGCTGACGGCCGACAGCGCGGTAGCGCCAGGCGCAGAGGGAGAGACCTTGCGCTTCCGAAGGCGTACCTGAATGCGCCCTGTCTATTGCCCCTCCCCCGCGCCCCCGCCCCCGCGCCCCGGCCCCGGCGCCGGCCCCGGCCCAGCCCTAGCCCCGAGTCGCCCCTCCCGGCCCAGTCCGCAGCCCCACAGCATCCCATGGCCACCTGCTGCTGCGCACCTGCGTGATGGTGGGTCGTTCGCTGGCGGTGCACATCATGCGCGTCTTGACCACGTCCAGCGGCGTGGTGGCGGCGGCGGCGGCGCTGCCCGCAATGCCGCCCATCAGCAGGTCCTCCAGCGTGCTCGGCTGAGAGGGGAGGGGGTTACATTCATGATTATTTACAGTAGCATAGTAGACGCGTTGTTACCGATGTCCGTGATGGGGGCAGAAGAAGGGGTTTCATAGAATAAAAGAGGCGGCGATGAGCAGGCGCAGTGTTGCGGACGAGGGGAGCACAGCAGTGCGCTATGGAGGCACTGGCCGGCGTGTGACCGCGACACGCCTTGGTGGGCACACGCGACGCCACCAACACCGCGTACAGGCAGGCACGAGCATGCCGCATGCCCCGAGTGGCCCCGGCCCCGCCTTGAATCCCCGCGCGGCGTGATCCCCTCACCCGCTCGTCGTTGTGCAGCCGCATGTGCACCGCCCGCAGCGTCTCATACACCGCGAACTTCACAGCCATGTCCTGCGGGGCGCACAGCAGCGGCGGCGACAGCGACAAAGGAGGAGTCGACAGCAAGAGAGGAAGTCGCGGCTGCGTGGGCGATGTGGATAAGAGCATGGATTGAGGCTCGGCAACACACCGCGGCACACCGTGGCCCGTGCTCTGCGCGGTTGCGCGCGCCCGCACGCGTCACTCACCGGCACGTCCTCTAGCAACGTTGGCAGGAAGCCCTGCGGTCAACAGCCAACAGCAGGCGGTCGCGAGCAAGCAGCTGCGTCAGCGTAGGACCACCCCCGCCACAGCTGCCGCACGGCGCGCCGGCGCCTCGCCGGGTGGCGCGCCACCACCACCACATCACATCGCCGCCACACCCTGCCTAACGGCCCCAAACGTGCCTGCTGCACCCCTCCGCTCACAGCCCAAGTCACGGCGCGGCGCGGCCCGGCTCACCGTGAACAGCCCCCGCGGCCCCGCCCGATCCACCACGGAGCGAGCCGCGGCGAAGACGTTGGGGTACACGCCCGCCTGCACGCTGCGGATGCATACGGCGATGGGCACCTTGACCACGCTGCTGCCCACCGCCGCCACCGCGCCGGCGATAAACGCCACCGTGCCTGCGTCACAGGAGTCGGGGAGACAGGGCCAGGTGCTTGTTACCGGCGCGGTTTGTAGCGTGAGGATATCATCGCTTGCTTCGCTTCCTTGCCTGTGTGGTGGCAGGGGCGCACGCACACGCGCGCGGGCAGGTGTCCGGGCGTTGTTTCGTGTTGCCCAAGTTGGGTTTCGCGCACTGCTTCGTGTAGCGCACCCACAACGCCATGCCTCACGCCCGGGCGCGCTGAAGGCCACGGCACCCGGTGCCCTAATCGAAATATTCCGGGCCCGCTTTGCCATGGACTAGCACTTGCCCTCGGCCTCGCGCGCCCGCCCGCTCCCTAGCCGCTCCTGCTCCCGCGCCTCCTGCATCCGCGCCTCACCCTCCGAAAGGTCCGTCTTTTCCCGCAGCAGTCGCTTGCTGGTGGAGTAGAAGGCGAAGAAGGCGCCGATGATGATGCCTGCGCCCGTGGCCGCGCCCGCAACACCCTGCCCCGTGCAGCGCAGCAGCATGAGTGCCATGGTTGGTAGGTGGCAGGCGTGAAAACGTACAGGTATGTTGGAAGCCCATGGACAGGGTCCGACAGCACTGCGGCTGCGATGACCTAAGCTGAAACGCCGGCAGCGACGGATGCAACCCCAATAGCATGCCCTGCACTAAGCCCTGCCAGGCGCGTTCCTCCCGAAGAGGATAGTGACCGGCCACACCTTGTAGAGGACCTTTGCTTCCGTAAGCGCCTTTTGTAATGCCACCTGCATCCGTGCCCCAGGCGCCGCTGCTGCAGCTGCTGCAGCCGCTCCCGCTGCTGGCGCCACTGCCGCCGCTGCAGGTGAGGCAGGGATGCATGCGCAACTTCAGGTGTCGAGCAGTTCTGGTGTGCCGATTAACGTGACAGACACCCCCTCGCCGAAACCGGTCTGCTACCCGCTTCGCCCTGACCCGAGTGGCTGTGCCTGCGCCCAAAACCAGAGCTCGACGCACCGGGCGCTGACTTTGCATTCGCTTGCAGCCGGACTTTAAGCGTGTCGATCGGGTGAATGGTTCCCTGGCTTATCGCCCGAGCCAGGGCACCTGCGATAACGTCGTGAAGCGGCTTCTCGCCGCTGCTGGACGGCGCAGGCGCCTTTGGCGCAGCAATTTCCACATGTGTTTGCCCCTGCGTCAACGCGTACACACAGTCCGGGCAGCACTTCAACCCGACCGTCGATCACTGCCGCGAAAGTTGCCCGCCGAAGTTGTGGTCGATCACCGTGTCAATATCAATACTGACTACATTATGCTATGAGGCATGTGGCCTACCTTTGCGCCAGCTAGCGTAGCGCTCGCAAATGGCAAGCTTGCCATTTTGCCAGCGTCCCCGCTCCTTGCCGGCGCAAACGAGAACAATAGCTCACGACCAGAAGTGCTTGCTTTTGCCTCATCGCTGGCTAAGAGCGAGGGGCTGACTTTCGCGCCTGCGAAGAGGAACTTGTCCCGCTTCATAGGACCACTGCCTCCCGTGCGCAAATAACAACAACACAGTGCTTAACTATCAGTTTACAAGGCAAGAAACCTATAGCGATCGCTTTACGCGTCCAAACTCGCGCTTCAAGTTTTGCTCTGCTCTGCCGTGTGGCTCCATAGTTGTCATTGAAACTCAGAGCCTACAGTATGTGGGTTATGTGGGTTGAATATGCACGACAGTGGGGGATGCGACCACTGAGCCTCCTGAGCACCGTGCGCATGGTGAACCCCCTCAGAGCCCCGTTGATGGGCGCCCCCGTCCGCCAGATTAGACCTCGTCCCCAACCGCCACCAGCCCCGGGTCCGTGGGCGGCCCCCCTAACTAAGCTGCAGAGGTGTGGAAAGGGCCCAGTCGTGAAGGTCTGGAAATGAACGGAGCAACAGCGGCGGCGAACGCAGTGGCGACGACGGAGAACCGCGACAAGGAGGAGCGGGGCTTGGGTGAATTGCGGGCCCGGGTAGCCTGGTTGCGGGGTATGTGTGGGCGGTGAGGGGTCGATGGGGGCAGGGCCGCAGGGGTGCCACCCCTGGATGGGGGTGGCGAGGATACCGTGCGTTAACGGCGGCCCGCCCCCTCGCCTGAAGCATTTTGGACCCGCCGTTCTGGCCATGCCAACAAACTATGAACGTGTGCACGGCTGCATGCCGTGCCAACCCAGTGCGCAGGGGTGATGGTGTGTATTGGTGTGCGGGTAACCCGTTACTTGTCCGCATCGGGCTAGCACCGGCACACCGCCACGGCGGCACTGGCTAGCTGTGCCGCTCTGCCAGAGGCTCCTGCCGTCCTGCGGCGCCGTGTCTGTGTGCGGTGTGCATAATCACCGTCATCACCCTGCAATCGCAACCTTCAGCAATGCGGCAATGACACACAACACTGTCCTAATTGTATTGTTCGTGCACGGCCTGCACCACCGCCACACCCATGCATCAAAATTTGTCGACCGGCCACTGCGTCCTTAACACATATCCGCCCTACGGTCCTCTCCTCATCCCTATCCCCCTGGCTCTCGTCAGACCACAAATAATAAGCAGCGCGACCTGTCACGTAGATGTCATTGCCGTGCATGGAAGCCTTTCCGGCGGCCGGCGGGCGCAACAGCCACAAGCTTTGCTGTGAGCTACGACTGACCATGCAAGCGTGTTGCCCATGCCACATTGGGGCAGTTGCGCAACCGTTCCCCCCGACCTGACCCAATACACGAGACTGCAACCTTTGGCAATACCTTATAGTACACCGCCTGTCTGTGGCAAGCCGGCAACACCACGTCTGCGTCCGTACATCCCTGTACATCCAAGAATTGACGCCAACCTCTATTACGGTAGCAAACTGTACAGCATGCGGGCTATAGTGTACAACGAACGTCCAAACGTAACGTGCCAAGTGCGCTGATCCCGCCCCACCACTGCTACTGCCAGCTTCTGCCGCCGATGCTACTGCTACTGCTTAACCTTCTTGACCGCCTCAATGAGCTCGGGCACGGCCTTGAACAGGTCTGCCTCTAGGCCGTAGTCCGCCACAGAGAAGATGGGCGCCTCGCCGTCGTTATTGATGGCCACGATGGTGCGGGAGTCCTGGCGCCGGGGGTAGCGGCATGGGGGACAGGAGGAACAGGAGGCGTGAGGAGGAGGGCCGGGAGGAGGGAGAAGGATGTGAGGAGGGTTGGAGGAGTGGGGATTGGTTGCTGTAGCGCTGGGGCGGATGCAGGTGCTGGGGTTGGAGAGAGTCGCAGTCATCACGGCCCATCAAGGTGCGAAAGGGCAAGTACAGGTGGCAGTGCGTGCATCCTACGAGTGTCAGTTGCGGCAGTGCGGCAGTGCTGCAAGGCCGGTGTCATGCGCACGCGCTGGCGCACCTTCATCCCCGCCAGGTGCTGGATCGCTCCGCTGATGCCCACGCCAATGTACAGGTCGGGCGCCACCACCTTGCCGGTCTGCCCCACCTGCAGGGCGCATGGGCACAAACCACACGCACGGAAGCAGAAGGCACAAGCAAACAGAAGCCATAAGCAAGCTGCGCACAAGCTTACACACGCATCAAACCAGGGCCGCCCAGCCACCGACCGCACCTGTAGGTCGTTGGCGACGTAGCCGGCATCCACCGCCGCGCGCGACGCCCCCACCGCGCCCCCTAGCAAGTCAGCCAGCTGCTCCAGCATGGCGAAGTTTTCAGCGCTCTTAAGCGCGCGCCCGCCACACACCACCACCCTGTCCGAAGGCAGGGCCGAGAGGCACGATTGCACACGCCATCGGCGACGTACAGCGGCATAGGCGCATATGCGTGCCGCGAATGCCACCACAGACCGCCACAACGGAGCTGTTGCGCAAAGATTACTCTCCAGTATGCACCCTTAATCAATGGCAGACAAGCACAAGAAGTCTAGTCAGGAATGCACACAGCCGCCCGCAGCACCCACTTTGCCGACCCCAGCTCCGGCCGCCCGGTGCTGCGCACATCCGCGCTCTCCCACTTGGCTGCAGGCACACTGCTCAGCGGCGCCAGCAGCTCGGGAGGCACTGGCTCCACTGGCGCCGGGCTTCCGCTGCCACCCGGTGCGCCCGCTGCGGCGGCAGCAGTTGGATCGACCGGGAATGCGGTGGGGCGCACCTGCCATGTACGGAGCAACACAGCAGGCGCTCGGTGGAGGAGTTGTTGGGAGCGGTGCAATATAAATGGGTGCGGGGCGCGCGCGTGTAAAGGCGGGCAGCTGGGTGATCACGAGTCGCGTGTGCATGCCGGGGGCATGCCAGCAAGCCAACCGGCAGCCAACTGGAGCCCGGGTGGCCGCGAGGGAGTCAGGAGTGAGGACCAGGCAGGTAGCTGGGGAGAGGCCTCACCGTAACGACACGCACGGCGGGCGGGGACTTGAACTGCACAGTCGCAAAGGCGTTGCCCGCGTAGATGGGTCTGTAGGCCAGGGCGGGAACGGACCTCAAATGCCACGCAGGGGTGTGTGCGGCTTCACCAGAAAGCACCATCCTCGTCGTGACACTCCCATTCTTTGGCAACTGGGCAAGACAGCATGTGCTCATGCGGCTACTCGCGGCTATGTGGCGCACTGCCGCCGCCGCTGCCACCGCACCTGACGAATGTGTTGTCGTCTACAATGCGCACCACGTCAGTCACCGGCTGTGTGGCCAGCAGGGCGGCCGCCCGCGGCAGCACGTTGCGCCCCTGCACGAGCAGGAGCAGCCGGCGGTGTGCGGAATGACCAGCGGCGGTGGCCGGGACTCGAGCTTGCTGTTGCGTACGGTTGGGCGAGCGATCAGGTCATGTCACAGCTGCAAATTGCTGCATGAGGCGGGTGCGTGGGTCCACTGACAGCTGCAGCTGCAACTACAGCCCGCGCTCCGTACCTGAGCAGTGCTGGCCGCTAGGACGTGGCTGGGCTTCTGCCTGTGCGAGGGAGCAGCCAGCAGATTAGAAGCCGGTAGTCGATTCAAACAAGCCGATGCGGTAGTTGCGGGCTTAATGCTCCCTCCCACTCCGGTGTGGCGAATCGTCCGCATGGCGGTGGCTTACTTGGTCGCCAGGGAGGACAGCAGCTTGGCATGTGTCTCCGCAAGCGGGTGCGTTAGGGCCGAGTCCGAAGCCAGCCACACCTACACGATGACGAGCAAGCAAAGGCTATCGTTAACGCGCATTGTGGTAGGGGGATGCCGTGTGAATGCTTCACCGCATCTCGTCCTGACCTGCCCGCGTTGGGTATGCCACGCGTGTGCCAACCACTGCCGCCTTGATTTCCGGGCACCTACCTTGCTGACGCCCGGTAAGCGTGCAGCAGCTTCTGCTGCACGCTTTACGGCATCGCCAGAGCCACACACTAGCGCCTCTAGCTGGCCTGGTAGATGCTTAGCTGCTTCCGCTGCCGAAAGTGTCGCCGGGGCGACCGTTCCATCGCCGCTGTGCTCGACATACAGCAGCGTCGAGGCCTGCGATCCAAATTGCACGAGTGTTAAGAGTTATTGCGCTACTTGCTAGCGCTTCCAGGCACTCTGGCCCTGTCGCCTATGTCGCCTACGACACGCGGGCTCTGACCTGTCGCGCCTGCGTGGCACTGGACCGCACGAGCGAGTGCGCGCTCCAGCGCAGACCAACCGTAAATAAGGCAGGAATCATCCGTGAGTCACAAAGTTCCCTAGCTGCAGTTAAACAATTTGCTGCTCTCGGCAATTTTGGATGTTGCAGTCTTAGCTGTTACCCTTTGCCCTTCCGTGTGATTGAAAGCGACAATGCTAGCGGCGAGTGTGTGTTTGCTCAATTCAGCAGTTGCTTGCTTCGCGCACATCGGCCTTTCATCGGCCATGTTGACCTGGCAGCCTGCCTCCCCCCGGCCCCCCCCGCCCCCTACGCGCCCCGCAGGCGCTGCCGTCATAGGCACCTGGCCACCCTGCCGCCGTTTTGCTCTTATTGAAGCGTTCATGGGGGCTTGATAGCGGTGGTGGAAGGACTCGCTGGTGCGTTTGACGACGCCGAATGACGCTGTCAATGCCCTGAGGTGCTGCCTGCAGGCACTGCCTGCCCCCTGGCCCTCAAATATCGTTTCCGCATCCGGCACCCCCTGTTCCTCAGTCCGCGCAGGCTCCGCATTGGTTGCCGTCGCCAGTTCCCCAATGCTAGCAGTGCGCCTAAAGGCACATTGGCGGTTGCCGTGGGCGGTACCTCTGCCCGTACCGTCAGCACGGCAACCGCTGGACTTATATTCACATGGGAGGCTGGGACTCGACCTCCTTGATGCCCTCAACATCCCTCACCAGTCACCAGCCGACAAGTCGTGGCAGACCGACCGGGGGCATCCATAAGTGTCGCATGTCTCCAGTTTCCCACCGACAGGCGGCGCCGGTGCACAGGTTGAGACCTTTCGGTGTATGGTTTGCGGTTTCTGTTGGCAAGGATAGCGTGGCACGATATGTGGTAGGGTTGACTGCTGCTGGGTTTGTATGCCTGCTGTGCTTGTGCTTGACAGCGGGATGCGGCTTGGTGGGGCCGAGTAAGTTTCGAAGCCTTCGGTCTTGTATTTTTGCACCAATGTGGCGTGATGGAACATGGCAAGGGGCAGGAAAGCGTAGTCCCGATGTGTGTGGCTCCCACCCGTGCCCACATAAATGCGTAGCAAGAAGGGACAAGGCATTGGTGCGTTGTTCGCGCGCTGTTACTGTACCGACGGTAGCTGGCAGGTTGTGTCGATGTTTTGCTGACGCGCATTCCTCACGCTCCGGGCGCCCGGCCAAGGCGATAGCACCACACAGACTCAATGCGACGCCACACCGCGCGGATAGCATAGCCGATGCGCACCTGCAGGCAGTCGACCGGCGTCCACGGATGAGCTGTGTAGACGAGCACTAGCGTAATGCAACGGCGTGCAGCAAAACAATGGCCGGGCGACAGTGTGACAAACAGGGGCAAGAACAAGGCGAAGCAAAGCAGAAGAGGGGCCCGAATGTGTACGACAATTGTGGCGGGCAGGCCGAATGCGGTGCAACACGCCAACAACACAACCGGAGGTGAGGAAGCGTTGCTGATGGTGAGGATAGGTGCTGCGACGTTCGGTAGGGGAGCTGTGGCCGCGCACTAGTTGGGAGGAAGTTTCCGAGGCGTTGCACCAATGTGGCGTGATGGCCTTGAGGCCTATCTTGTCCCCCAATATGTTTGGTCCGCATGTTGACTCCTCCGCCTGAAGCCTGCGGCGCACACAGGCGCTACGAGGTACCGTGACCGGTTCCCATGGTAGTTTACAGGAAAGGTGCGGATCCGCTGCGTTCCGTGGGAACGCAGGGGCGTCACGCACAAAAACTCCTCAGCGGCGTGCCGCTTCGGTACAAGATAGTTTGACACCACACAGGTGCCATGTTAGTCATTTGAAGTCAGTCAGATTGATCTTCTCTCGAGTCGGCTGCTACGCGAGAGCGTGTAGCCCCCTCGGCCTCAACACTCCTCCCTAGCGTCTTGTGGCGCTACCCCACAGCCCACTACAACACACATTTATACCCGGTACAAAACTCCACACGGCTGCAGCGTCTGTTGCCCTCGGGGCATGGCAGACGGCTCGGCAGCCGCGATGGCCCCAAACGATGCCTGCTCCCGACTGCACACGCTACATGCCCAGCCAAAAGCTCTGAACAGCTGCGCCCGTTCGCCGACACATGCTCCTCGTTGCCAGGTGCAGAAGCTCCGGCGCGGAGGCGGACGTGACAGCTCCAACGTGGCACGCTCCACTCAACTCAAGAGAGAGGCGCTTAGGCGATGGGGATCGACACGCTGAAGGCAGAGGAAAATGCGAGGGAAACAGTCAACAGCCAGGGATTGCATAACAATACCGTACCCATACATCAGTGCACGCCCTTCTAAATTCAACGTAAAAAACCCGCAGACAATGCACCGGAAGGCAAGTCGGCTTACCCGTTGGTGGCGAAGTTGACGTGGTTGGGGTCAGCCAGGTGGTCAGCCTACAGGGCAAAAGCAGGACAGAGCCACAAAGTCAGCACTCACGACTAGCAGCCATCCGTACCGCGTTCCCCACCACGCCCGTTTCGTTCCGCGTTTACGGCAACTTGACATCTTCACGTCACCAACGGATGGGCATGTGGCTCCAAACAGCCAGGTCCATGGAACCTTCCCCACGACCCACCAGGTTGTCGAGGGGGCCCTTGCCGGTGGCGGCGTACTGGGCAGCGAAGCCCAGGCAGGCAATCTGCGCGACACGAAACAACACGATGCATGAGCGGTCCGCACTGCGTTCCGAACGTCGAGCCTCGTCATGAGACGAAGACTGCCCCAGATCAGACTGCCAAATCTATAGCCCTTCCTTACGTGATCGGCAGCCCCTTCCCACATCGCAAGTTTGCCCGGGACCGCGTTGCCGACGCTTCCTTACCATGGCCAGGCGGCCGTTCTTGACCTCCTTCTGCTTGTACTCCTGGTACTTAGCAGCGTCGCCGCGGGACAGGCCCATGGGGTCGAAGAAGCGGCCTGCAAGCACGTGGATGAGCAGAATCATAAGTAAACCCTGGATAGGAAATCACTTTGCGGTGGCCATCCGCTAGGCGGCATATGCGCGCCGTGCGCGCCGGCGCATCATCCCACTGGACCAGATCTGCAGCTGTTCGGCAAACAGCAGCCCGTGCTCTCGCTGCCCTCAACGATTTCGCCGCCGCTGCCTCCGGTGCTGCTCCTGCTGCCATTCTGCAACGGCGATCTCCCTTGCGTCCCTGGCGCTCCAGTCCGCCGACCCCGCCCCAAGCTGCCGCTTCCCCAGCCGCCGCTGCTGGCGCCACCGCTGCTGCTGCTGCTCACCGCCGGGGTAGCCGTTCTCCAGGCCCTTGAACTCCTCGGTGAAGCCCAGGAACGAGCCGTCGGCCTGGCTGCCGGGGTTCTTGAAGTCGTACCAGCGCTTGGTCTGCGCCAGACAGGAAGGTGAGCAGAACGACACGGCTTAGAGATCGGCATCCATGAAGTTAGGACTCTCATCTTGCACCAATGCGTAACACCATCTGGGACAGAGGCACAGGGCCACTCCGCTGGCCGTATGCGGATTCAAATCGGGGATGAAGGATGCCCACATCCGCGTCCAAGGCACCGGACGTGTATTTTGCCTTCTCCACTCCACACGCCGGCCCCCGACCCTGGTAGAGATCCTTGGCCAGAGCCAGCTCCAGAGACGCAGACGCCATGCCAGCACCCCCATCCACGCACCCCCATCCACGCAGCTGCTCACCTCAGCCCAGCCCATCAGGTAGAACTGGATGACCATCAGGGTGGGGAAGTCGATGTTGTTCTTCTCCACGACCACCTTGCCGGCATCGTACCACTCAGGGAAGCCCAGGCCAACCTTGGCACCAATGGAGGTGAGGATGATGCCAGCAGCGCCCTGTATCCACCGAGAAGGAAACAGGTGAGCACTCCGTCCCCGCAATCCATTAAACCCCGAGACTCAGATTCAGACATCCCGCTGCTTGAAAGATAGCGCCGAGCCATAGCGCGGTCACATTCCTTGCCAGCTCTCGCGCTTGCATTCGCTCACCAGCATGGCGAAGCGGCCGTGCACCAGCTCAGCCTGGACGTACCTACAACATGGAAGCAAAATAAGCGCGCGTCAGCCCCGGGACGAGTGCCTGATCCCTCACTTGCGCACTTCCTACGTCCCCGATTGTCAATCGACCCCCTCCCAAGAAAGGACGATCGCGCCCAACCGCGGCGAATCCAACATGTAAGCACTGGAACCATGGAGATCTAAGCGCCCAGCTCCACGTCGCGGCTATTCGGGCCCTGGCGCCCAGGTAATCAACGATGTCGCTCACCACTTCAGGGTCTGCGGCTCCTGGCCCAGGAACAGGGGGTCGAAGCCGTAATCACCGGCCAGAGAGCCATCCAGGTGAGCCGGGGGAGGGTTGCCGGGGAACCACACGGGGCGGACGGCAGCCTGGGCGCGGACAGCGCGAGGGGCCTGGCGAGCCGAGAAAGCGCCGGCCCGGCGCTGGGCAATCATCGACAGGGCCATGGTGTTTAGGTGTTTTTACAACCTAGGTCGGCGCAAGCAGCAAGGTAAGGAGCTTGAGCAAAGTGAACTCGGCTCGGCGCAAGCCAATGTGCCTCTCCGGTCGGCAGATCTCTCGCCATCTCGGTACGCCGTACTTCGCACCAAGTGGGCCTCAGCAATTTTCGTTTGTCCATACAAGGTGCCAGTATGATCAGGTATTGATTATCAATTTGCGATCATGTTCATCCATTTGCTGACCTATTTGTCCGCCCCGCCCCTCCCCCTCCCCCTCCCCCTCCCCTACCTTATGGGAATCCATTTTTGCGTCTCCAGCTAAAGAGGCGCAGAAGATCCACACCAGTCAGCTGAGCCACGGCGTTGCTCCACACATGGTTCAATGGTATCGACCGGCCCTCCAAGCTGCTCCATTCGCTGTAGGCAGCCTTCAGCAGCCGCGCCTGATCCTCGGTGAAGACCCGACGGCCGACCGGCTGCTGGTCAGCCACCCGGTGCCAGGCCTGCTGCAGTGCCACCAGCACCTGGGCACCGGCGTCCGGGTCCCGGGCAGCATTGCGGCGGTCACGTGCTTCTGTGCCACCCTTGCTGGCCCACGCAGATTGTTGCTGCAACAGCTGCCGCTGCTCCTGGGTTGGATGCTGGGCCGCCGCCGCCTGCTGCAGCTGGTAAGACAGGTCGCTCTCCAGCAGCTGCTGCTGCTGCGGGCTCAGCTGCTGCCCGCTGTTGTGCGCCGCCCACGCCTGCTGCAGCTTGTACATACAGCTGGCCTTCACCGACATATGCTGCGCTAGAGTTGCATAGTGTGGCCCACCGCCCAAAGCGTCGTCTGCACAGACTGCTTTGTACATGGTTGCCCATATAAGGGCCAGCCACTGATAACGGTCAGGTGCTGAGGCCAGGGACAGGGGGAGTGAGACCATACTAACCTCAGCGGGCACCAGCGGCATGGGCAACAGCGGCGTGGGTACCAGCGGCGTGGGTACCAGCGGCTGAAGCTGGTTACTGGTGGAACATGGCCCCACCGGACCAGCATAGTCAACTATAACACAGCAGGTGAGCTGCTGCACAGGGGCCACGCAATGCTGGAGATGCATGCTGATACTGCTGCCGTCGATGAGGCACGTTGCAGCATGTGCGCCTGAAGCAACCATGTCCATTGCATAACCGCCCGCGTCAGGGCTGGTCGACAGCCCCACGTGCTGGCCCACTGGACAGCGAAACAGCACGTCATATCGACCAACCAGGGGGATGGTGACACGCAGCTGCTGCTCGTAGCTGCTGGGCGCTGACCGCACGCCGTCGGTGTGCCACTCATGGTTGCCGCCGGGGTTTGTGAACCACATAAAGGCGTCGAGCACCACCTGCTGTGACCCACGCACCCGCTCGATGTGAAGATCCAGCTCGCTGAGCAACTCTCGCACGGCCGCCAAGTCGCCATCGGTCAGAGACAGCGAGGCGTCAGTCTCACCATCCACGGCCATGCGGAAGCTCGCCAGGGAGATTGAAGCCCTGTCCAAGCAAGCGAGGAGCGAAGAGCGGGGTCAGGGCAAATCTATCTGGCCGCGAGCGCAAGCAGCATGCACTCATCATACAGCACTCACCGCTTATCATGTGCCTTGCGGCGGAAGCAGTGGCAGTGGACCGGGTGCTGTAGCAACGCCTCCGCGGTGCGTAGCAGAGCTTGCTGCTGCAGCGGCGGCGAGGGCATCGGTGGCACGCGCCATAGCCTGCCACGCAATAGGCCCAGCAGCAGTGCCACCAGCATCTGGACACCGCAGGCCAGGAGCACCTCGCGCGCGGTCGCATTCTGGGCATTGGCGGCTATGCGGCCCAGCGTCAGTGGGTCGAGGTATGTCATAGTTGTGGGTCTCCAGCTGATAGGAAAATTGCTGTAACCTGATATCAAAGCTGTATTATGGCAGGATTCATGGCAGCCTTCATCAGCCCAGGAATTTGTGGCAGTTCGAGGCAGTTCGAGGCAGTTTGTGGCAGTTCGAGGCAGTTCGAGGCAGTTCGAGGCCTGTGGTGTGATCCGAGCTTTTTTTGCGTCTGGGTGAGGGTGGGTGAGGGTGGGTGAGGGTGGGTGAGGGTGGGTGAGGGTGGGTGAGGGTGGGTGAGGGTGGGTGAGGGTGGGTGAGGGTGGGTGATGGCGGGTGAGGGTGGGTGAGGGTGGGTGAGGGTGGGGCCTGAGGGTGGGTGATGGCTCAAGGGCTCCACTAAGCTTCAATACCATTCGCCCGTGTGCGGTCCCTGGGCACGCGCATAATCCGCGCATAATCAATTCCCAGCAAAACAATCATAGCATGTATGTAACATAGGTAGAGGCCCTGCAACGCCAAAGGTACAGGGCGTTGAAGGTGCTGGGAGCTCGGCAAGCACGGCGATTCGCGAGCTGCTTACGCTGTTTAGGCTGCGACCGCTGAGTACCTAAAATGCACAGGTACAGTATAAAATGTGCCTCACAGCCCCCCGTGAAGACTGCTGTTCCGCCGCTTGCTGTCTGTGACCTCGGGCCCCTGGGTCCTGTGCGTGCGAGCGACGTGCCACTGCTGGTCCACCAACTGCGTCCGTCGCCCCTGACCAGCCCATCATCAAGCCTTGTCCCTTCCCAATATCCGCATGCGTAGCGGCGCTGCACATAGTGCATGCAAACACAAGGGCGGCATGTGGGGCCTGGAGGCACGGTGCTGCACGATGCACCCAGCCACCCCTGTTGCCGTCCCCCGTCCCCCTCAGCGAACACGCACAGAGCAATTACACCGTCGCATTGCCTTAGGGGTGCACTTCTGCGTTGCCTCCTCACCTCCTGCCGTGACCAGTGCGTCAATGCGCCCGCTCAATGCCGGTCAGCGCATATGGCAGATTACCGGCACCCCCCCTCCCCCTCCCCCCGTGTGCCTCAGCCTGCCACCACGTCAAAGCACTAGCCGCCTTCCTGCTCACATGCCGCTATCCAAGTAGTTCTTGCGCCACATACTGTGGCCCTGAGACACGAGTGCCGGTGTCTCAGGTATCCTGCGCACCGCGAAAGCCACGTAACAAGTTGGCCCAGGCGATAGCCCCAGTTCCTGCCGCGCGCAATCGCGACTTCCCATCGGCGATGGCAAGAGCTCAGTTAGCGGCTGTAGACAGGGAAGGTACAAGCTGCGTGTCTTGTGGCGCGGCACCTCACCGCCAGGCTCCAAAGCCTGTGTTTACGGCGATCCCCGCCGCGGCCAGCCGTGCCAGCGCCGCCTCTGAAACGCTGCAGCCCCTCACCTCCAACAACACCAGACTCGGCAGCAGCGGCAGCGCCCCGCTAGCTCCTCCAGCGCCAAGGCCGCCCCCGCTGTCACCACTTTCCCCTGCCGCACCACTCCTGCCTGAGCCCCCGGCCCCCGAATTGGCGATGCCACCTCCGCCCCTGCCCTCGTCTCCGTTTGCATTTCCGCCGCTCCTGCCACGGCCGCCCGCCAGCAGCAGCTCCACAATGCCGTCGTTGACGTCCAGGCAATGGGATAGGTTGAGGTGCGTCAGGCCGGCGGCACGGCCCAGCGCCCGCAGTCCGGAGGTGGTAACCAGCGTGCCCTGTGCACACGCATGGCGCGGCATGGGGCTGTTTGGCATGGCGTGGTGTGGGCATGACGATGTGCATGTGCAAGCATCCGCATCATCACGCGGTTTGAGGCAGTAGGCAGTATGACACGGTACGCGGCAAGAGCTGCGTTGCGAGGCGGCAGGGCGTGTTGGTGCTCGCGCAATGCAAAGCGCGAGTAGGCAGTGGGCTAGTCGGCCGGCGGGCGGGTGGCACGGATTCTTGGACGCTCCGTGCAGCCGCCGGACTAACGTGCAAAACATGGTGACCAGCCCCACCACCTGCAGGTCCAGGTGACTCAGCCGCGCCGCCGGCGCCGGCAGCGACGCCACCCCTTCCTCTTGCTGCTCCGCCGCCTCCACTGCCTCCGCCAGGCTTACGTTCCCTACGCCTCTCGTGACTGCCGCCACCGTGCCATCGCGCCCAGCCGCCGTTGCCGGCGCCACCGTTGAAACCGCCGCCGCCGCCGCCGCCGCCGCTCCAGTGGCGGCTGTCTGCGGCTCCAGCGCCAACTGCAGCGACAGGTTGGTCACCTCACACATGCGCAGGCTCAGCGACTCAAGCGCCGGCAGCCGCCACAGCGCCGCCAGCGCTGGCGCCGGCGCGCCCGCCAACCGCTCGACGGTTAGCACGGCCAGCCGGGTCGCGCCCGCTGCCAACTGCCGTACGCCGTGCGGCCCCACGTACGGCAGGTGCGCCAGGGCCAGGCACGTGAGCGAAGGCAGTACGGCAATGTGGCCCAGGGCCTCGTCACCGATGCCTGCGCAGTCGTACAGGGAGACCGAGGACAGGCGGCGGCAGCCGCTGGGCCAGGAGGCGAAGCCGCGCCCGCCAGCGCCGCTGACGCCACCGCTGCGACTTAGCGCGAAGTGGGTCAGGCATGGCAGCGAACAGCCCATCTCGAACAGGTGCTCGTCTGTCAGACTGGACGCGCCCGTGATCTCCAACCGCTGCAGGGAGCCCCAGCTAGGCACCAGCTCGTACCAGCTCCAGCCGCTTCGCGACGCGCCCTCCACTGGCTGAGCGTGCCGTACCCCGCCCTCCGCCGCGGCATCGTTGCCTTCATCCGCCAGCATCATACCGCCTTCATCCGACCCGCCCTCTTGCATCAACTGAAGGCTGGTCAGAGATGACAACGCCGCCGCCGCCGCCGCAAGAGCTGGCGGCGGCAAAGCCGGCGGCAAGCCGCAGTGCGACAGGCGCAGCTCGTGAAGCCCCGCCAGCGCGAGCAGCGGCGCCGCCACCTGCACAGGCAGCGCCGTCGACGCCTGCAATCGCAGTCGTCGCAGCCCAGCGTCGTGCGTAGTTCCCGCGGCACCTGCCCCTGTTAATGCGAATGCCGCTGCAGTGGCTGCGGCGGAAGCAGTGAGCAATTGTGGCAGCCCACGGACCAGCTGGTCACATGTGTAGGCTGCGGGAAGGGCCAGAGCAGCCAGGGCCCCGCCTCCGCTGCCGCCATACGCGCCTGCCGCTGCCAACGGATGCAGCATCCCGATAGAATCCAGGATCACGGGGTCGCATCCCGACAGATCCAGATCCGTCAGCTGCGTGAGCGCCGCCAGTGCCGCCGCCAGGCGCCGCGGCTCCGGCTCCGTGCAGCTGAGCGATAGACTGCGCAGCTCGCTGCAGCTGGCCAGAGCTGCGGAGTCGCAGGCCAGGCATTGCAAGTGTTGAAGCGGGAATCGAGCAGCGTCACGACAGGGTGGTCGCCCCGTCACTGCGGCGCTGCTGATTTGTGTGTACTGTTTGGCGCCGCCTTGCCGGCATGTACCCGCACAACGCACGTACAGCACAAGCCCCGACTCCCATCCCAACCACCACATCAACCGACACCCGCATGCTCACCTGCAAGCCCGTCGCCCTTAATGTGTCGCCCTCGGCGACTGGCCTGCTCCCCGATGTGCAGCTCCCGCAGCCCCGGCAGCAGACGCGGCAGCTGCCGCGCCGCCTCGTCGTCAATTGTACGGCAGCCGTGGATCCGCAGCCGCCGTATGGACGGCAGGCCGGCTAGGTGGCTCAACTCTGGTTGGAAGGCGGGGCCGCAGCGCAGCTCCAGGGAGGTAAGGGTTGAGGGCAGGTGGGGCGCCTCCGCCAGGGCTCGGAAGACGTCCGCCTCCGCCTCGGGCGACGCAGAGCAGCAGCAGCTCAGCGCCAGGTGCTGTTGGGGAAGTGCAGGTGGAAGAAGCTAATAAATGGTATACGCATAAAGCTGCCGCCACGTGGTAGCGTTTGGGAGACGGCGGCACGGCGCCTCGCGTTGGAGCCGGGCCCTGGGACGCCTGCCCTTCGTGGTGGGCTCATGGCACCGTACCCCAACCGGCCTCACTTTGTCACTTGGCGCCACCCTACACGGCACCGGCACTGCGCCTCTTAAGTTTGCGCGCAGCAGCCCACCTGCAACTTGGGGCAGGCCTCCGGCAGCTGCCTGGCCACGAAGGACGCCGGCAGGCCGCTGCAGCCCCCAAGGTCCAGAGACAGTAGGGTGCCGCCCACCGACTGCAACGCCCGGAACAGCGATAGGCCACCCAGCAGAGCCGAGTCCCCGGACAGATCCTGCATTGGCGGCAAGGGAAGCGTGTGGGGGTGAGGCCGCGGGAGAGGCAGGAACAGGGTCATGCCGCGGCCCGATGTCTGGATGCTGGGAGCATGCGTTCGGGCGGTCCTCGGTCCGCATTTGCCAACGTTCGCACGCGGACACGGGGCACCGCAGCCGGTAAGGTCCTCGCGGTGCCACTGCGTCGTCCGGGAGTTCACAGTCACCACCGTGCCTCGGCGACACATGGACGCGCGTGAGGCAAGGGCGCATTGGAGCTGGCGCTGCCCTGTTGTTGTTAAGGACTGCCGGTCGCGGCTCATGGCATGGGTGGCCCTAGGCGTGTCTTGCAGTACAGAGGCTGCAAGCAGGCGGCAGCACGGCACCCACTCACCAGGCGTATGAGCTTTGGAAAGCGCCTGCCTAAGTCAGGCGGCAGCGGGTGGGTTCCAGGGAGGCGCCGGATGCCGCTCACCCACAGTGCTGCGTCGCCGCAGGCACTGCGAGAGGCGCGGCGGTAGCTCCGCAGCGCATGCGGCGCAAGCGCGACCAGCATCGGCACCAAGTGCTGGCGAAGGACCTCTGCCGGCAACTCTGGCGCATTATCTGTGCTGGCCATGCTGCCGCTCGCTGCACAGAATGCACTGATACCTAGTTTGGTCACACCGACTCCGTATGTCTCGTCACGACAAGACGCTGGGCGCTCTAGCTTTAGCAGAGCTAATATTTTGTTTGTTCGTCGCCGCACCTGTGCTCAGGTCGCGGCTTTCACATTATCTAGGAAATAGTATCGACATGCTCGGAGTCAGGCTCGGAGTTACAGGCGTTCCATCATAATAATATTTAAATGTTGATGGCTCCGATGTGTGCGAGTTTCCATGTTGTTGCTGGGGATGTTGAAGCTTATCATGCGAGGCATCCCGCCACCCAAGATGGCCTGGCCCAACCTCAGCCGGTAGTGCCTCAACACGCACAGAACTCAAGCCGTTCCACCTGGCCGCCCACGCACCATCATTAGCTGTGGTGTCCGCCCACATTCATTCGCTAAACCGCTCGCCCACATCAGCCTCCTCAATCCGTTTGGACAGCAGTCTTGCTCCCCCTTCCGACCAATCGCGGTTAAGATAATAAACGAGTTCATTGGGCCCCCAAACTTCACAAGTGTAAACAATGCCGACCCTACTCTGCTCAGCGATGTCACCGCCAGTGCGTGCTTCCAGCGAAGTACAGGTCAACAGTACCCGTGCCGTGTACCCTCCGACCAGGACAGGCGCTAGGGTGCATAGCATACGCCGCCAAAACTAGGCCGCAGAGCCCGCCCTCAAACACAACACGTCACCGGTGCGGTATCAAGACACCTATACCCTGTCACTAGTGACGTGTCGGTCTGAGAAGGGCCTGAAGCTTGAGGCGTGCGTGGTATGCAGCAATGTTCTCAGTTCACAGTCAGTCAGCCAACACGCACCGAAGTTAGTTATCCGCCTCACCTTCACAACCGGTGGACGGTGAAATACAAGTCAGCACCATCGCCTCAAACAGCATCCCATCTGAACACGGTAGCAATGCTCAGGTAGACCACGCATACATGTGCAGCACATGTCGAGAAACATCAATGAAAGAAGACCATTTCCAACGTTTTGCCAGGAAGAACAAGGAGGTGGCTGCCTGAGGGAGGCAGGAAAAGGGCTGAGCCCTCCCCTCCCGGAAGAAAAAACCTGTCCAGCCCGTGCACACCACCGTGCCATGTCCCTGTGAGCTCGCACCAGATAGCCTGCCAATCACGCAAGCCGTCCGCTGCCACGCGCTCCTGCCCGCTCCTCCGCCACCTCTTCCGGCCCTCTCAAGCCTGCTCCGCCCAGCCGCCTTTCGCCTCTCACCCGTATCGCCGAATCATGCGCTGCAGCGCCTCCACCACCTCGCTAGCGCCGGGGCGCATGGACGGATCCGCCTCCAGACACGACACCACCAGCGCTGCGTACTCGGACGGGCAGTTGCGAGGGAAGCTGAACACGTCAGCGCCGTGGCCGGCGGCTATGGCGTGCCCGCCGCCGCCGCCGTCCATGGCGCCGCCGCCGTCGCCGCTGGCGGCGCTGCTGTGTCCCCAGCTGTTGTCGGTGGCGCCGTAGCGGCCGTTGCCATTGCCGGGGTTGCGGCGCCAGGCGGGCGTGCCACAGTACATCTCGTGCAGGCACACGCCCAGCGAGTAGATGTCGGAGCGCTGCAAGGGCGAGGGGGTTGCATGGGGCAGCTCGTGGGCAGGAGCATGCACACGCAAGTTGTGGCCATAAGGAGGCGCAAGCATTCCTCCACCGCGTTGCTACAGAGATTTCTGACTGGACCCCACGCCTTGGCGGCGGCGCAATCCTTACCTTGGACAAACAGCCGCGCGAACGCTCCGGCGCCATGTAGTGAGGCGTGCCGCCGTACAGGTTCTGTATCTGCGACTGGCCCGGCTCGAGCCGCACGCTAAGCCCGAAGTCTGCAGCAGCGGCGGCAGGAACAGCGTGCACGAGTCAAGAGAAGGGGCGTCAGGATGGGCGGGAGGCGCGCGGGGAGCTAGCGAAGCCACATGCTGGCACGCCACGGCGCGATGTCGATGACCACCCGCGCGGACAGGTGCATCTGCTCTGACGCTTCGCAAGCGTGGCGCACATCACTGACGCGTGCGGCACTCACCCGCAACCTTGGCCACACAGCCCTGCGGGCGGCTAGGCAGCGCCTGAAGCAGCACATTGCTAGCGGTCACGTCGCCGTGCACCACGCCCTTGGAGTGCACGTGCTGCAGTCCCACCGCCACGTCCAGCGCGATGGTGAGCAGGAACGGCTGCGGCGGGCGCGGGGCAGGGAGAGGCAGGTGAGGACAGAAGGATCCTGGTGGAGAGCTGCGACGAGCTTTGCACAGGTTCCGCAACGTCATTACGGCAGCTGCCTAAGTAGAGCCTGGCTTGCAACGGCGACTTCCTTTTGGCAAATGCTTACCATGTTGGGCAGGCCGCCACGGGTGCCTTTGAAGTAGCCCTGGTCCACGGCCGCTTTGAGCGTGCCCTGCAGGTCGCAGCAAGAAGACGGCAGGCACAGCCATGTTCAGCCATCACCGTCGTCAGATGCAACCAAACCCAGGGGTGTCGAGATGCTGGCCCGCCCACCGCTGAGGGGCCACCCATTCACCAGCACAGAAATATCTAACGCAACGGCGCGCCCACACACGCGCCCACACACGCACCAGCTCGCAGAACTCCTGCACGATGTACAGCTTCCAGCAGCTCATGCGGCCGCCGCGCACCCCGCCCAGACCGCCGCTGGCCATGCCGCCCGCGCCGCTGGCGATGGCAGCACTGATGCTGCTGTTCGTGGTGGCGTCGTCTGCGCTGTCGGGCGCACGCAGGCGGAGGTCCAGGTTCCCGAGGCCGCCGTCCACCTCGTCCAGCGGCCGCAGCTCGTACAGGTAGGTGGTCACAATGTTGGCATGTTGCAGGCTGCGGGGGCGGAAGGAAAAAACGACAGGGGGGCATGCACGCTCCTTGGTCAGCCTGGCAAACACAAGACAAACAGCAGCAACAGAACTCGCAACGCGGCATACACCGTGTCGCACCCCCCTTTCACTGCCCTGCTTCGCCTTTCGCTCTGCCTTCTGGCCCACGGCCCTGCACACACCTTGCCGATATGGCTGCCTCCAACAGGAATTGGCGGCTCTGCGGGCTGTCACCCTGTACCAGCACCGTCTTCACCGCCACCGGCAGCCCCTTCCAGGTGCCGCGGTACACCACGCCGCAGCCGCCCCAGCCCAGGCTGTGGTGCACCTCCAGGTGCCGGTCGCCGATCTCCCGCTGCACCCGGTCCAGCCGCTGCATCTCCAGCAGCCGCTGGTCCTGAGACGCCATGCCGCCCGAGCCCGACCGCCGCGCCGCCTGCCGGCCCGACGGCAGGCCGCCCGGCGCATGCACCTGCAACGCGCCGCTGGGCTGTTGGCTGCCGCTGCCGGCGGCGCCGGGCGAGGCACTGGCGGGCAAGGTGGAGGCGTTGAGGCGGCTGAGCCGCCGCTCTATGGCTACGTGCTGCTGCTCCTCGGACGGAGTCGCCGACAGCAGCAGCTGCGAGGCCATCGCCGTCGCTGCTGCTGCCGACGGCGATGCTGTCGATGACGCCAGCGCGCAACCTAGCGCGTCTTCGATGCGGCGCAGTCTGGTACGCGCCTCCGCCGCGTCCGACCCTTGTAACCCGCCGCTTACTGACGACCCTGCAGCTGGTGAACGCGCCGCCGAATTGGTCGCGCTGCGCCCAAAGCTTGCGCCCGCTGCGGCAGCGCAGGCAGCCACCGCCAGCTTGAGCCCCGAGGACGACGGGCTCATGCTGCTGAGCGCATGCGACCGCCGCTCCTGTCCCGGCGGCTCCCTCGCTTGCCGCTCGCGCCCCGGGCTGGTGGACGCCAGGCCCCCGCCGTCCTCCTGCTCCGACTGCGGGAGCGAAGCCTCCGCCGCCGCAGTGCTCGCGTGGGCCGTGTGCCCAGTCTCCGCGGCTGCACGCGTGTCCTGCTCTTCCGCCACCAGTGCCACGCCCTCGGTGGAGGGCATGCGCGCGCCCCCGTCAACGCTGCCGTAGCCCTGCCCCATGAACGGCGACAGGGCCGCCGTGCTCATGTCAGTGACGCTCGCCGACTCCGTGCTGAGCAGCGCCGCCGGCGTCTCCATGCCCAGCACAACGGCCGACGAGCCCACAGCGGCGGCCGACGCACGCGGGAGCAGCCCGCTGGCTGCGGCGTCCTGCAGCGCGGCGCGGGCGCGCGCTGTGGGGCCCAGCACGCCCGTCAGCACCACCGCCGGCGAGGCCTCGCCGGGGTCGGCGTACAGCGGGTTGACGTACTTGGAGCGCCGTAGCGGTAAGTACAGGCAGCACGTCGGCTCCTGTACAAGGTGCCAGTAGGTCACGTCAGCAACACATGCGGTACTTGCAGCAACACATGCGATAATCCTCAAAAGGCTTGCCAACCCTTTCCCTTCTTAAGCAAGCCGTGCAGCCCATTGACGCGCCCGCAGCACGCAACGCACCTGTCGCCGTCCCCTACGGCCGCCCTCCTCGGCCCCCAGGTTCGTCTCCCAGTCGGCTTCGTCGTCCAGGTCCTTGCCGTCCGCCTGGGCCGATGCGCGGCTGCACATGGCGCTCAGCCGGCGGCGCCTCACGACTAAGTAGGTCACAATCGCGGCACCCAACGCGGTGGGCAGCGTGATGGCCAACAGTGCGAACAGCAGTACCTCGCGGCGGTCCGTGCCCCCGGAGGGAGCGTTGGGCAGCGGAGGCGCCGAGCCGCCACCTACATGACGTGAGGGGATCCCGTGTTCAGTACGACGGGCTCAGCTAGAGGATGTAAGCATGCGTAGCAGCAGGTGAGAGCGGAAACCCGGCAAAGCAATGCTGCCGCCAGCGCGGCGTGACGCACTTGGCAGGGTGATGGGGATCATATCGAACGCTTTCGGCACCGCGCTGGTGATATTGACATTTTGCGCGGTGAAGCGCAGTGTTGACAGGGACGAGAAGTATATCCACGTCCGCTTGCTGTTGTCGTAGGTGTTAATCTGCAAGCAATGGCATGCAGGCGGCGCAGGAGCGCGCGGCCCGTCAGATCGGCGATGTTTCCCAGTTCTGTTGGGCCAAATAAAATACACATAAAAAATACTCTAATCTGGTAAAGGCGCACCTTATAGGCGGATATCCAAGGGTTCGGCCCGACTTGGCCTAGTGTGGCGGCCCAATACACGTCCACCTCCTGCTGCGGCACCACCAGGGCCACATTCACCAGGGACAGCCGCTGCGCGTCCAACGTACGCCTGTAAGGGGCACGTCATGGTGAAGCTCCGTTTGGCGGGTGGGGGGACAATCCGAGTGAACAGGCACGCATGGGCCATCCAAACACTGCCTAAGAATCCACTTTGCTCCACCGTTCCTGATTTTGCTGCCAAACTTGCCATTCGCAGCCCCGCGCCGTCTCGTGCTGCTGTTACCACACAAACCAAACAACAGCCAGCGCAGGCTGGAACGGACCACGGCCTGAAGCCCCGACCACCTCTGCTACCCAGCCCCCAATCCAGCTTAACACCTTCCCCCCATTCCAGTATTCCCACAGCACGCACGCACGCACGCACGCGCACACACACACACACACATACACGCACGCACACATGCCACTCACCAGTCGGACACGTTGAACATCCACAGCCCAGAGACCATGCTGTTGAATTCCGCGCCATCCGGGCCGTACGCCAGGTTCAGGAGCACCGTGTTCTTGATGGCCACGCTTGCCAGCGCGCTGAACGAGTCGATGGCCCCGTACGTGTCGAACAGCGCGTAGGCGGAGGGCCAGGTGGTGATGACGGTGGGGTAGCGCACCGGCACGCCGGCGGAGGGCCAGGTGGTGGCGTTGGCCATGGTGATGTTCTCCACCAGGATGATGTACTGCCCGTACTGCTTCGCCGAGGCCGGCGACGACTCGGTCATGGCGGTGAACAGGTCGTCGCTGTCACGGACCTGGAACACCACGGTCGGCGGCACCTGCGCGTTGCCGGTGATCTGCAGGATGTTGTTGCGCTGCGCCGTCTGCAGGTCGTCGCCCGAGATCTCGTAGCGCACGTTCACCAGCGTCGTGTAGCGGCCGTAGTAGCTGGCCAGCTGGATGTAGTCTGTGCCCGACGGGTCCAGCTGCGACACAAGGGAAGGAAATGCAGTGGGTGGTAAAGATGAGAAGCGCCAGCGATGAGGGCGCCGGCAAGCACTGCGGTACGCAGCGTGGGATACTGAGCGCGCGCGCCTTTTTGGTGTACAGTCGCCGCACAAAAGGATGGGTAGGGTGTGGAGTGGAAAGGATCCAGCAAACAATCCAAACATTCTGACGTCGCTACACATACGTGAAGCCGCGCACCCTCTACACACCTGCACTCCCGCGGCATGGCTCCAGTCAGCCAGGTCGCGCACCGCCGGGATGGGAGAGATCAGAATGGACAGCCACTGTATGGGCGTTGGCAGCAGGATAGCGTCGGTAAATCACAGCTTTGTCATGGGTGGGTACCGTGCAGTGTGGCAAGTCCAGGCATGCTTGTCGAGCGCCTTACTCGCCTGGAGCCCCATCCTTGCCCCCGCAACTTACAAAGGACCAAAAAGTAAACTCGTCTTTCGTAAGCACCAGAGTGCAATTGTAGAGCCCCATCGCCACTTGCTCCCTGCGAACCACAACCGCGAATGGTGAAACGTGAAGTCCATGACCGCACATCTCTGTCCACGTGCTGAAGCGGCGGTGACACAAGTTCGGCCGCACCCTTACCTGTAGACCGGCCACAGGCCTGTTGACAGGATGCCAAACGCTCTCCTCGGGTGGTCCAGCGGCAGGTAGCTACACATGCAAAACACACGTGAGCAGTTGTTGGTGCGCGGCTCGGACACCCAGTCGGCCCTATGATATGCGCACACCCCTGCCCCGCCTTGCGTAGCCCATGCACCTCGCATAGCTGTCAGCCGTTGTCACAAACTATGTAGTCCTGGGCAACTGACATACACTGTGCCGTGCCCACGGCCTGCAAGGGCGCCTGGAACCCACCTCAAGGGCAGGTCCAGCAATACGCAGCCCCGCAGCGCCATGAAGGCAGTAGAGGACGTGCGCGAGTCCACCTGAAACAGTACGGTCTTAAGCCCAAAGCTTATGACCACGTTGGACCCCAGAAGCGCTGACAACGTGACATTAGCAGTGATGCGGACCCCATCATCTGGCCAGTCCGAGCTCCCAAAGTCCAAGTCGTCCGCCAGAGCGAGAACCAGCGGCAAATCTGGATCCTGAAGAGATTGCACCGCGCGCAGAATGGAGCTAGCGTCCTTCACCGTGCGCAGGTCGCAAGCGGGTACAAACACTGCGTCTCCAGGGTCGCAGCTGAGGGTCACGCTCTCCAGCACCGCGCCATTATAGCTCCACTGTTCAAAAACAGCGCTTGAGCCCGACACCTGCAACACGGACGGTATATAACAATTTTGAGTCCCCTCGCAAGTGCGGTGCGAACCCGGTCGTTAGACCGGACAGACCACAGGTCTCACCGTTGTAGGCCCAGGAAGCCGTGCGCCGCAAAGGAAATCCTGCCACTGAAGGAGGGCGTCACAGGAGATGTGGAATTCCAAGTCCCGCATAACGAGCCGAGGTGGCTCCCCCGTCGTGGTCTGGATAAATGGAGGGTCTAGAAGCGTACTAAGAGCCGGAGGCCCGAGCGAGCCAGAGACCACGTCGTCATATATGAAGCAACTCGCAGTGACGAGCGCGTCTGCGGGCGTGAGCGATACAGGAGTCTATTGAGGTTCCCTGCTGTGGACAGAGGGCCATAGGTCGGGCGTACCTGGCGTGACCTCGATAAACGCGCCCGGCATTTCCCAGGTCGACTGTATCGTCGTCCCGAGCAGCGTCACCGGCCCGCTCAACGTCCGGTTGAGGCATTCTCCCAAGTACTGAAGCTCGCAGCGGGTCCCAGTCGAGCCAGAGCTATTGGCTGGCCCGGCTGGGGATGCGCAGGCGCTGCCAACCGCGTTGTCGCCCCTGGCCAAGCCTAGGAGTGCTGCCAGGAGCAGTGGAAGAAGGGTAGACCACAGGGCCATCCTAGCTTCTCGTTTCAAGAGGCTAAGTCCATTCTCAAGGCGTTCAACACTGTGAGCGGGAGATACCGCATACGAGAGGCGTTGCAAGTCCAGGACTAAGTAAAACGAGCTGTCCAGAGTGTGAGTGTGGGCGAACCGGTGGGCTCCGACTGACATCCGGAGGCCAGGGTGCGGCCTTCAATCAAGCTGATGTGGTGGACCGCCGCCTGACAATGGCGCTCGCTGCATGCAGGTTGCCTTCATTGACCGCAAGGCTATGGGGCAGGCAGGGTCTGCCCAGGCCACCGCGGCGCGCTCAGAGACGTGTTCGACTGGGGACTCTCGAACAGATGTCCGTCTGCGTTGGCCCGGCTGTCTATGTGCTGCCGTCAACCGGACCCAAGCACGGCAAGGGAATAGCGGGGGGCTGCCTGCCACAAGCTCGCAGCGGGGCCCGGCTATGTCTCCAACCTAGTTACCTAAGGCCATCCGACGCAGCCGACCTGACCACTGCGACCCGCCTGTCCTCGACCAGTGTATAGCGAGTCACATGGTAACCGTAACGGATGGTAGGCACGAGGGGCTGTGTACACGGGCGACCGGCATGCTTTAGTCAGGTTCGGGGTTTCGCAAGAACGCCACCGGGCAGGGGTGCTGGTTGCTCAGCCGTGTAGCGCTCAGCCACGCGCTCAGCCGGTTGTTACCGGCCGCCCCGGCCTCTCAAGCCGTTTCCGGTCTCCAGCTGCGCTCACGACGTTCCTACTGCAAGTGTTATGAGGTCTGCCATAAGGGCGCCTGCCGTGCGGTTCTTGAGCCGTTGAGCGGATGTCCGGCTTAGAGGGTCCCGTTTGCCGGAGTGATGCACACCCCGTCCCGTGCCGTCCTGTTCGTCACCGATCTGCTTCCGCTTCTGCTGCACGCGTGGATGTGTGATGGGACAGGGTTCTGCTGCACGCATGCCCTGCTTTTTGGGCTGAGCCCCCCGAGCGAAGCGAGGCTGGCAGGGCATGCGTTGCGGCATGACAAGTAGTGCGGCTGTTGACAAGTGTGCTGCGTCTGGCTACGGTTGGCTCTGCTGTGGCATCGCGATTGCTAGGCACCTGGTTTGGCTATGTGCCTGTGGAAACCGACCCCGGCTATGTCCGGGCGATGAGGTTGTTCGGCCTCAGACTGTGGAGGGGCTCAGCCCCTTTTCCCGTGACCAGGGAACACTTGTCTCCTCCCGTTCCTGCTCCTGTTCCGTCCTTCTGCTGCTCCAGCTGCTCTGCTCCTACTCCTGCTGCAAGCATCCAACCCTGCAGCAACCGGCCAGAGAATCCCCTGCTCCCCTGCATCCAGCCCTTCAGCAATCGACCAATCGTGCTTTGGCCGGGTGCCATCGTAACAACAACATCGGCGCTCAGAGTCAAATGACCGTGTATACCATACTGCGGCGAGTAACCAAGACCTGATGGCGGTGGTAAAGGACAGCGGTAATCAATGCCGCCTGACGCACAATTACTCACCCGCACCCGCTCTGCTTTCGCAGCCTCTGGCCCTCTGCCAACATGAGGGCGCTATACTGCCGCAAAGGCGTCAACGACTCAAGATGTAATCGAGGACTTACATTCGGAACGTAAATTGCGACATGGAATAGCCGACACACAGTGCCTGCAGTGCGCTGCACATGCATGCTAGATGGCCCAGCCCTTGGCGCGCAGATCCGCCACGTATGACTCCAGGAAGTTGTCCATGTCGGGAAACAGCGCCTGAGGGTGGGCGCAGGTCGTGTGCGCATGGTTGTTAGCTTGCTTACTCCAAGAAGCATTTCCCTCGCGCCTTGGCTATAATTGTGACAGGTGCTCTGAGGGGGTAGCCGGCGGGCACAAGGGTGTGCGTGGCAGCACACAACAATGCAGGGTGCAAGGCACGTGTAGCTAGGGCACTGCTTTGCACGCCGCCGTGCCAAGCCCGCCCATTCATGGGCCTGCGCCTGCGCCGGTGCACCATGCCTCACCATGCAATGCGACTCGTCGCGCACGCACGCATGAAAGCAAGCGCATACCCCTCACCTTGTAGCCCTCAATAGCTGCTTTATAGTAGCGCAGCCGCATGGGCGTGTGCAGGAACCTGAGATATCAGGAAAGACCACGCGCGTTACGCGAGACTGGCACTAGAGACGCGAGACTTCCGCGCCACACCATACATAAACTCGCACGGCACTAACCCAAGGAACTACCCCGGACCTTAACTCACTTCATAGCAAAACTTTGTGCGTTGGCAATGATGGCCTGGATTGCGGCTGGGTTCTCCCGGTCGAGCCGCCGCACATACTCCAGCACACTGTAAATGTCATCCATTCCCAGCAGCTTGCCATCGGGCGCGGTGGCATTCCAGAAGGGAACATAATGCTTCCATGGCTCCAGGCTCCTGTGTAGGGATAACACAACATGTGACACGCGCACGATCCCGGATCTCTGCAGCATATGATACTAACCCAACATGCGGCATGCTTCCAAGCACGACATTTAAATTCGGACACGTGCCCATCGCGCTCGCGGCCTTCAGGTTGCCGCCGTGTGTGTTCTGCTCAGCACAAAATAAAACACTGCCTGCCCGCGTGCACCGTCTGTCCTCCTGTTCGGCAGCCCACCTGTAGAAGTACTCTATGTAGTGCGTCCTCTGGTGCAGGATGAGAGAGTTCAGCATCATAAACTACAATAATGACAGGGCGCGCAGTTGCGGGTGCGCGGAGGGCGAAGGGTAACGGGTCAGCGCGTCCCTGGCTACTGCACGTACGGCGTTTGCAGCAAAGACCGAAAACAGCAACAGGCATCCAAAAGTACCCTGGCTGCAACTGCCGCCCTACATAACGTTTTGAGTTTCCCTGGTTCTCGTGACCTAACGCCACACCACGCGCCCACCTGCGTCAGCCGAAAGGCCGCCACCATCCCCTCCAGGTTCAGCAGCCATTTGTACTTGGCGTGCTCCCGTATTGGCGCCGTGTGCTTGAGCGGGTACGTGAAGTTGTGCGGAATGGACTGTGGCGGGCAAGGCGGCAAGCACGGCGGTGGGTAGGTGTCGCAGCGCCTCCATGTGTCACGACGAGGAAATGCGGGTTGGAGGCATGTTGCTTGGCAGAGGTTGAGCCCTGGCACCCTGGCACGTGGGCTGCCTCTCCGAGGCCCTTACATGCGCATCACCATCACTCATTGGCGCGCGCGCTGCGCTTGCCTGCAGACCTGGCTGTATCGAGCAGTCTTACCCCGTTCGGGTGCCGGACGTTGTACGGGATGTAAATTGCCACATCAAGAGCTGTGGCGTTGCCCACCGCTTCGTCCCGTGCAGACTGTGGGTAGGCGCAGTATTGTTGGCTACTTGAGTGGGCAAGGCTTGCCGGGCCACAGCATAGCGCAGCAGGACGTACATGCCGTATTTGTCCACCGGCCGGTCTCTAGGTCCGTCTTGTCGTAGACATGTCACTCGCCACGGTGCAGCCTGCAACCTCTTCCACCATACCCGCTTCATCGTAACGCAAACCCTCCACTTGCTGACCTCAAGCGCATGCGCACGTGCGCAAAGATCGTATGCAATGCCCTGCGGGTTTCCTGCCTTATGTTCCCTACACACACACGGGGGTCTCTTTGCATTTGGTTGCCCAGTAGCACACATACACGCGCGCGCGTGTTTCCTTCCTATGTGCTCTTAAGACACACACGCACACACACAGAAACGTGCACGCACCATCCAGGCCAGGTAGGCTCGCGAGCATGCGTCCGTGTAGTTGTAGCGCTGGGACCATAGGCCGGTGCAGTGCGGCTTGCCGCGGAAGAAGGCTGGGGGCGGAAGATGGAGAGGGGTTTGTGAGGATGAGCCGCGAAACGGTAGAGGGTTCCAGCCATAACAAGGTAGACAATGCATGGTGGAAGGGAGCGAGAGTCACGCCGGCAAGGGCTGGCGGCTTCAGCATGCCTACGCCACGGGGCCCCCCTTGGCCCTGGCCTACACCGCTGCGTTGTACAAATGGGGATGTTGCAAGACAGCAGGCAGTTTTTGATCAGTGCAGCGCGACGCACCTATGTCCTTTTTGAGGTGCCAGGGGTAGCTGATCACGGAGTCCAGCGTGTACATCATCTGCGGGCAACACGGGTGCATCACACGCTTACGGCAAGCGTCGCTCAGGTATTGGGATACATGTGTATGGGGACCCTGCCAACCATGGCAAAGGTCGCTCACGCGCCATGTACCACACACCTGGACCGGACGGCGCCACTGCGCCCCACAGTGCTGCGCCGCACCTTACTCCTGCCATGTGGTATGCAGGGCGCCCGTACACGAGCGCGTGAAGCGCACGTGCCTTATGCCACGGCGTGTCCGCCCTTGCCACCAGGGGCTTCGCCACGCACCCTTGGAACCGTCGCCGCAGTGACCAATCACATCACACCTAAAAACACCAGCCGCACTGCCGCAACCGGCACGCACCTGCGGCACGAGGATGTCCAGGTCCTCGCCCTCGGGCTGCAGCTCCGGCCCGCCGGACAGCCGCGAGATGCTGAGCGACGGCACAGTGAGGTTGCGCGCGCGCTTTCCGAAGCGCACTATGTTGTCATCCGTGTTGTATATGAAGAGCGCGTTGGGAAGCGTAATGCGGCCGGCCGCCAACGCGGGTGCAAGCGCAGCGTGCATATCGCATTTGTATGGGCTGGCCCAATGGCCGGTGGGCCACGTCAGCTTGGGTCCGTCCGGGCGCGAGGGCCAGTAGATGGTGTTGTTGTAGATAAGGACCAGCTGCAGGCAAGCACGGTGGGGGTGGGGGTGGGTGCGGTGGGGGTGCTGGACCCATGGCGCAATTGGTGCATGGCACCGCAGGGTGCGTGTATGCAACGCGGAACAAAGTGCTACGCCACACATTGCGATGTGCAGCACACCCAGAAACCTACCTGCAGTACCGAATAGGCTGTGTCGTCGTCGCAGGTGTTCACACACGCAAGGTGAAGCGGGCGGCAATCGGCTGTCAAGGGGGTCTGGGACGGCATGTGCCCACCATTTTCTGAACCCAGTCCCGATTGCATCCGTGCATTCTACACGTACCACTAACTTACACTTCCACCACTGCTCCACCAGGTCGGTGCGCCGGCGACGCGGGTAAGCGTGATACATAACGCCGTGATGGTGCCAGCAGGAGTTCGGCACGCGGTCAGCACTTGTAGCGGGTGCTCGTGGCCCAAGCATAGCATACTACAATCACGTTTGAGGAGTACCCTGAGCAGTACCTGGTTGTATGCATCAAACTGAACCAGAACATCTGCAGCTCGCAGCGGCGCGCGGGCGCGCCAGGGCTCCAGGTCAGGTTCAAGGTTTGTTGCGATGAATTGCTGCCATTCCGGCGACACCCATGTTCTCCTGGATAGAGGAACCTCCAGGATGGGTACGTCTGCGTTCAGTCCTATGCCACTGGGTGCACCCTGGACAAGTAGAGCTAAAGACAGAAGCAAGAAACTTGCTAAAAGAATGTTCGGTAGCATTTAAAACACGTCAAACATCGCCTGGCCTCTACAGGAAACGATGGGAATGGCGTCCTCCCAAGTAAATCGATTGCTAAGCATATGCAGTAAAGAATGAAGTGAGTGCTTATTGTAGCATGGTTAGGTTTTGGGGGAAGGTTTGTAACCTCAGTTTACATCAACCGGCGTGCATCAACCGGCACGGCTTCAGACTCGCGTCGGCGTCCTTCAATCTCACCTCAAGCTCCCGCACTACTATATGATTCGGGTACAGCGTAGCACAAGGAACGTAACAGGACTTGCCGGTACGCACTTGTGCCCTCCTCAGCAGGATGGCGACGCTGCACGACGCAGACATTCAGAAGGGACGGTGCAGATGCGGTTAACGCACCTGTCGTGCCTGATCGCTGTCATATACAAGGGCGTTACGCTACGCCTTTGTACAAGTACCTGGGGCGCAGAAGCCGTGCGGACAGGAATGCTTCGCGGGTGCGGAACTGCGGAAAGCACAGGTGCCATATGTGCGCATGGCATCCGCTGCTGGTGTGCCTAGAGCGCTGGGGCCCATCAACCCACGCATCAACCCTGGCGCCGCAAGAAAGGTCAAGCAGGCTTAAGCCTTCAAGATGGTACCTCTTACCAGAAGTTCGGGATGCCCCTGCGGTCGAACCGCCCCGGCAGTACAATTCTGCACCTTCAAGGGCAACCCCAAGGGCAAACTATGGCCTGGTCGAAGCTGAGTTGCCCCTCCCCACGGTGTGGGTATCGGCGCGCGACAAGAGGTGACATGCGCTATAAATGCGACACTGAAATGGATCCATCTCCTGCTCAAAAGAGACAACGCTGCGCTAGGGCTAAACTCACACTGCACCAAGTCTGGAGTTGGAAACCCGGGGGTTACCCGCCAAAATGACCATGTGGCATACCACCTACGGTACGCGCCCATTCTGCCGCAAGATTGGTGCATGTGGATGTCGTGAGCGCACAAGCCACCTAGAGAAGTATGTGCAGGGATCAAGGGATGGATAGTTGGATACCATGGAGTACGGACGGGCGCATTCCACCAGGGGCTCATCCAGCGGGGCCCCAACCAGCAATTCGAGTGGCGCGCACACGGGGCGTGGCGGGGAAAGGGCGCCTCTGGCATCCATGCGGGGACACAGCGCCCACTACGGTTCTATGGGCCCTGACGTGCGCCATCACCGGGGCAATTTCCATCGAACCGCACCCACACTTGCACACCCCGGAGGGATGACACTCGCGGTTTTGCCGTTTTGGCCACTCTCATCCAACCCCGGTCGTCGGTCGTTTAGCCGTGGGCTAACTTTAACGCAACGGCTGTAAAGCTTGGTTGGGCTTGAGGCGAAGCCCGCTGGATCGCCCGCCAACCTGGATTAGCCGGTGGGCCACCCAGGATTAGCTGGGGACCCGGGATTAGTAGGCGAGGGGGGGGTCAGGATTAGCCGGCGGTGGACCCAGGTGGACCCGGGTAAGCCGGCGGACCCAGATTAGCCCCGGGCCCACCCGCAATGAGGCCCGCTACCCCTCCCGAGCGGGTCAATTGCACCCAAATTACCGTAGCCTTCATTGGAGATCGCTCCGCTAACTTCAAGGTCCTGGTGGAGGGGGCGTGTCATCCCTAGGGCCCCTCCCTCTGTCGCCTAGCTTCTCGATTGTGACAGCTTTTAAGCTGGAAACTCCCAGTTCTACCCTCCTGCACGGTGGTGGTGGACGCGGTGGTGGTGGTGGTGCGGTCCGTGCTTCTGCAGAGGGAGGGAGGAACCAGTTCGTAAGCAGGAGGTTCGTAGGGGCCCAGTTCCGTCAGCTAGCCATCACAGTAAGTCCGTCCGACCGGTTCACACTCACCTTTCAACTTTCAACTACATATCCGCCGTTGTCCTCTTACGCCTCTGTGATGGAGCACGGCAGAGTCGTACCGTCCCTCTGCAACCACACACCCTTTGAGCCCTACAAAAACCATGCGGTGCTAAAGCTTGGCATCTCTCACACTCACAGGTAAGCAAGTCAGGAAACGACTTCAATCGAGTCCCGCACGCACCTCCACAATCACAGCCCTCGAATGCGCTGTGGCCCTGACGCTACCACCTCGTCGGCCTGCCTGCATGTCGATGCAAATTCTGCTTCAGTGACAAGAGATACGGTACATCGACCATCTCGGTCACTACAGGGCGACACAAGGTGGGGGCTCCCTCAACAATGTCCGGGACCTCAGCCGGACACTCACCTCGCCGCACCCAAGGCGAGAAGGGGAGGGGGGGAGGGGGGGAGGGCGGGCCCGTGCCGGCACACGGCCCGGTGTTCGTAGTCGTGCCTCCGGTTGGGATGGGCCATGCCCGCCCACACCGGACTCGCTCGGAATTGAGAATATTAATACTTGGCCGTCATTTATTAAAGCATGATGGAATGAAGTTATCAAGACTATTTCACGCGCCTCTGTGAACTGTGACTGACTGGTCGGGCTGCTGGGCAGCCGGCTTCATGACTTGTCAAGGGTGCTTCTTGTAGTGCATTTATTCATGTACTCGGAACACAGCAAGTGTATTACTCTCCGTAGCAGATATGCGCACCTTAACAAAGAGTTAGGAAGGAGGCCACTGTCTCCTGCGACGTAGCTCAGTCACCAAGAGCATCCTCGCGCCACTTTGATAGCTGCAGACCAGAAGATATGGAGGAATATGGAGGGGCGCCTGGCGCCTGCCGGGTTGAGCCCATTCAGGGAGGCCCGCAGGGTGGCTCTGGCCGCGCCGGCGAGCGGGTGGAGGATGTGTTCAGCTGCGTGCTACCCTACCTTGCTCCAGCTGACCGCGTTTCACTCCGGGGCGTCTCCGCACCTTTAAGGAACATGGCAAACCGGAGCACAACCCGCGTGTCGCTGTGCGGGACCGCAGTGCTGCACGCGCTTGGCAGCTCCCAGCTATTGAAGCGTTTCCCACGGCTGTCGTCTCTGGACTTCACTCTTGGCAGTCCGGCGGAGGGCAAGCAGGCGACGCTGGCGCTACTCACTCAGCCCGACCAGCAGAGCTCGCAGCTGGCGAGACTCACCTGGAACGAGAACCGAATCGCCGCCCAGCAGCTACACCAGCAACAAAATTCCACGGGCGGATATGGGCAGCAGTCTGAGTCCAGGTATCAGCACTACAATGCAAGCGGGAGCCGCTCCAGCCCGGCCACTTTCGACTTCACCGAGTCGATTCTGGCTGCGGTATGCAGCGGTGCACCCGTCAAGTCCGTCAGCGTCGACAAAACCGCGCTGCTGGAGACGGAGGCTGCTGCGATTGCCCGCATGACCGCGCTCGAGGAGTTGCGGCTTGCGACTAACTCGTCTGCACAGCCGCTGAGGCGCCCGCTGGTGCAGCTTATGCTGGGGAACATGCGGAACCTGCGGGTGCTCAAGCTGTCTTACATCCGCGACACCACGGCCGACATGGTGCTCAGCCTCCCACGGCTACCAAACCTGTCGAAGCTCATCCTGCACTACGCTTACTGGGGCGAATCGGGCGCCGGCGAGCGGGTCATGAGCGCCCTAGCCAAGCACCAGCGTAAGCTCACGGAGCTGCGGCTGTACGAGTGCTGCGTGAACGACGACATGCTGCGCATCATCACCGGCATCACCACGCTGCGGCGTCTGGCCATCCAGGACGAGGATGCACCGGAGGAGAGCTGCCCCACCACCAAAGGTGAGACCGGCGCCTGTCCTCCTCTGCTCTCGGGGCGCCGTAGGTAGAGTGAAGATGCAGGCTATTCTGTCTCCACCCCACATCCCGCACCACCCCCACCCCCTCGCCCGTTGCCGCCCCCTTCTCTGCCGCCACAGGCCTGGCGCGCCTGACGCAGCTGCAGCGGCTGGAGCAGCTCGAGCTGTTTGGCGAGGAGCTGCAGCTGGACGGCGAGCTGCTGTCGCGGCTGGCGGCGCTGCCGGCGCTGCGCTACCTGGCCATGGCGGGCCTGGACTCGCTGCAGGCCGACGACCTGGACATGGGCGGCGCCGGCGAGGGCGTGGAGGAGCTGGACGGCGAGGTGGAGGACATGGACCTGTCCAGCACCATGGGTGAGAGAGGGGGGGCGCGGCCTGGGGAATGGGAGCCGGGCAACAAGGCAGGTGGGGAAGGGGCACCGGGTCGGCGAATCAGTCGGCATGAGTAGCCAAGTGTGTTATGGTGACGGAGTCACAGCAGCGCTGACGCCGGTCCACGTTCTGTCGTCGCAGGCGATGAGGACGAGACGGAGGAGAGCAGCGCGCAGTCGTACGGCGACGAGGTGACGTCCCGGCCGCAGCACTCGTCGGCGCGCAGCCACGGCGCCGCCGCGTTCAGCGTGCGCATCCAGCAGGCTCCTCAGCAGCAACTGGCGCGACTGCCGGTGGCGACCGCCGGGCCCGGCGGCGCCTCCCACCCGGCCCCCAACGCCGGCCCCCAGCGGTTCCCGCAGCAGTCGCCGCGGCAGCCGCAGCCCGCGCCGCGGCCGGCGGCCAGCCCCGCCGGCGGGGCTGCCGCGTTGCCGGCCGCGCCGGCGCCTCTGCAGGTTCTGCGCCGCCTGGACACGCTGCGCCTGTACGGCCCCAGCAGCCTCAGCTCGTCGCCGCCGCCGCTGGCGCTGCTGCTGCCGCAGCCCGGCCTTCGCCGCCTCAAGCTGTCGGCCTGCGCCTCGCACGCCAACCTGCGGGCCCTGGGCGCGCAGACGGGGCTCCAGAAGCTGATCGTGTCGCACACCGCCGTGCCGCAGCTCTATCCGATGCTGCAGGCTCTGCCGCTGGCGCCGCAGCAGCTGGCGCCGCCGCAGCAGGCGCAGCTGCTGCTGCAGCAACAGCCGCTGCCGGCGGGCGCGAGCATTCTGGGCTTCCACTCCGAGGTGTGTTGCCCGGCTGATTGGTGCTTCAACACGGCAACCCGCAACTTGCGGGGCCTTCTCGCTGCGCCTTGCACCCTGCCAGCACTTGACGTTCATATCCCCTGCCTGCTCTGCTCCACTCGTGCACTCGCAGGTCATCCTAAGCCTGACGTCACTGGTCATTCTGCGCATCAAGGACCTGCCCGGCTTCATGGACGGCAACCTGGCGGACCTGGCCTCCGCTCTGGCGCGCCTGCCCTGCCTGGCCGAGCTCAAGCTGCGCTCGCTGGGCATGGTGTCGGACATGGGGCTGCACACGCTGATCGCGGTGTCGCAGCTGCGCCGCCTCAAGCTGTACGCGCTTGGTGAGTTCGGCCGGGAGCGGGCGTGCGCGCGGCAGTGTCCATACCCGTGCCCACACGTTGCCGGTGAAATGTGCGCAACATGTAACATGCGGACTGGCTGTAACGCGATGCCGTGTGTCTTGATTGATCCGCGCTGCAGGCGACGGCGTGACGGAGCACGGCGCGGCGCACCTGGCCGCCAGCCTGCCGCGCCTGGAGGAGCTCAAGGTGAAGGACTGCCGCCGCGTGGGGCCCAGCCTGCGACAGACCATCGAGCTGTTCCGCGCCTCGGCCGTCGCCTCGGGTGCAGGCGGCGCCTCCTCTTCTGTGGGCTCGCTGTCGTGCAGCAGCGGCCAGGCGCCGTCCGGCAGCGCCGGCGGCTCCGCGGGCGGCGTGGGCCGGGCACAGGTGGTGGTGCCGGTGCTCGGCCCGATGCCGGTGGTGCGCTACGGGCCGCAGGAGTGTGAGGGCGGGCGCTTCCCCTCCGCAGCATGATGCATGTGCGGTGGCGGCATTACTTGTTGAGTTGTTTCTGTTATAGGGCATGCTACGCCTGTTGCGGCATGGCTGCACGCAGTGAACGAAGGAACTGACCCCCAATGGTGGTTGGTAGCCGAGAGAGTGGACGTCAGCTGATCATCACCGTGGACCCGCTGCAATCAAGAGGCGGGCGCCAACGCGTCGACGTTAAAGAGTAATTACGATGACGTTTGTTGTTTGACATTGGCATCAACCGTAATGCATTAGGCGTGTTTGGAGTCACCTGCTTATTTTGGCCGCGACACCGCAGGTGTGGCAGGGCAATACTCGTATCCGTGTTGAGGGCAAGATGATGATGCGGCGGCCCCGAGTGAATGCACTGCATTATTCAGTCAGGAAGTTGTTGGGTGCGGAGATTGACATGCATCGCTACGTGGAAGTGCGGCAGTGGAATAGAGAAAACGCCGTGAAGTTCGGCACTGCACAGTAGTCATTTGTGTGTGGGTGTGCGATGGGACAGGGTTAAGGCAGGTCGGTAAGGTCCCGGAGGGTGCAGCTGATTCTCAGACTCCAGGACATAGAAAACAGTTTGCGACGGCAGTGCATGAGCGCGCGGCTGGTCGAACGCTGGAGTAGCTGTACCGACAAGTTGCTGGCTGGTTGGATGTTTGCTGACGCGCATTCCTCACGCTCCGGGCGCCCGGCCAGGCGAAAGCTGCAGGCATACACACCGCATTCGTGTGTGGGGATGCGATCCTCCCGGTAGGCGAGGCAATAGTGCAATGTGTTGACGCTCCGGGCGCTTGGCCAGGCGGTAGCACCACTCAGACAACGTGCGACGCCACACGTGTATGGATGGAATAAATGATGGGCTGGTGCTGAGCTTGTAATCATGTGTGCAGAGACCATGGAGTGCTGCCAGGGACACACTTGGCTCCACCACTCCACATGTTCTACCAGACCTCCCACAACCTGAAGCCCAGCAACTTCGGGCATAGCAAATTGAAGCGAAACTGAGAAACCCACCAGAGTACCAGACCCGGAAAGCTTCCTCGTACAGTATCGCCGCAATGTGTGGGGGGGTGGTTTCTCCATGAGGGGACTCGGGCCTGGACCATGGAAGAGCAGTCCTGTCCGCCTTTCCGGTACAAGATGTGAGGTTGTATCTCTCCCCGCGGTATAGCGCATGTGTGGGTATAGCCTGCCTCAAGATTGCCCTGCCTCAGCCCATACTACCCTGCCTCAGCCTAGGAGCCCATACCCAGACGCGGCCCACTTGGCGGCCCAGACCGTGGCCCGGTCAGGGCGGGGCATTCGGGGCAGTGCTGTGCCGCAGTAGGGTGAGGATGTATAATATGACAAAGTATGACATAACTAGCTACTCGACGGCGAACCATCAAATAGGGATCACGGGACGCCAGCTCCGCGCCCACGTCGGGCAAGCCAGCTCCGCTTGCATGGCCGTCCGGCACCGGTTGGGCACGAGTGGTGTGCCCGCAATGGTGTGCATTTTCGCTCTCTGCATCCGTAATATGTATGCTGCAAATTGATTGTACCTTGAGCAGGGAACACGCATACGCCTTTGCTCAATGTCCCTTAGCTGGCCACAAATTGTGACGCGATTCTCAAGGGCCTCTCGGGTTGGCGATATCCCATCAAGAGTGCTACCTCTGAACACCGCACCGCTTGGTTATAAACTCACGAGCAGCAGGCGCCGTAACAGCACGTGCGGCTTGCTCGCCATACACGTACCACTGCTGCTCATCACCGTCACCGTCACCCGCGCGATGGGGGGCGCCCAAGACCCAGAGGGCTTTGATCCGGTGCGTTTTGGCGATATAAAAGTTGGAAAGTATCCCTAGGGTGGGGGAGTGGGAGGAGGAGAGGGGCTCGCACGCGCGTGGCAGTGTGGACGTGTTGGCAGCCACACCCATCGGAGTGCAGGAAACGCGTAGTCGCGGAGAGAAGCGGCTTGACGTTGTTGTTCCTAGGCAAGTAAAACCACTGCGTCCCGACCTCTGTAACAACCTTCGATCACGCGCGCTGATTCGTGTATTGCAGGTTGCCGATACCGTGGGGTAAGCGCACGCTCGAGTACACTGGGCGGTCGCGCATGCATGGCGCCCTGGAGCCTGGGCTCAGGCGCCGGTTTGGCCCGCCTGCACGCCTTTGTTGTTTACCCAGCGTATGGCATGGTCCCCTGTCGGGAGTCCTTTGCCTGTAGTACCGTATTCATAGTATCGTGTTCAGGTGTTTCACCTGTGAGCTGCCTCGACGCTGCAGGCCCGGCATCTATAGCGGCAAGGTCAAGCGTGACGAGCAGGGGAATGTCGTGTGGGGCAAGCAGTACCAAAACCACAACAAGGCCCCCGGGCCAGTGTACGGTGCGTACAGCCCACGGGCCAGTGTACGGTGCGCACGGCCCCAGGGTAACCTGTCCTGGCCCCGCCGGAGTGACCTTGCTCGGCAGCGCTGCTTGCTAGCTCGCCCCGAGCAGCTATCGCCATCCACAGGCACTGCCCATCTGCCTGCCGCGATCATTGTTGCTTTTCCTGACGAACTGAACCTTGCATGGGGCAGCCTGCCTAGTCCGCTCCGCGTCGTCAATCCCCAGCTGCCGCCGCCACGGCCGCTGCCTCAGTGCCTCGAGTGACATGCTGTCTCCTCGTGTCGCAGCCGGCGGCGGTTACACGGCGATGGCCAACGCCATCCACAAGGGGCCTGAAGCGGTGAAGGCGCTCCTGGAGGCCGGGGCTGACCCCAATGAGGTCATGACAGGCGGCGCTCGCCCGCTGCACACGGTGCGTGCGGGGGCTGGCACTTTACGCGGCACTTAACAGTGCGGGTTGCGGCGGGGCAGCATTGTGCGGCACGGGGTTGTGCTAGCTGGTCCTCGACAGCGGTTTCTGGAGGATATTCGGGTAGCAAGTTGAAGTAGCGGCGCGCGCTCTTTGCACGCTCTCGGGCGAACGCGCTGACATTGTGGCCCTTCGTTTGCGCCCTGTACGACGTCGCCATTACTCCGTGTGCAGTGCGGCATGAGCAGGCGAGGCCAGCTGGTAAGTTTTTGGCGTTATCGATGTGTGGTAGAAGGTAACGATGTTGGGGACAGCAAGCGATGTGGGCGTAGCCCTGATAGCTTACCTCAAAGGCTAGCACGGAACGGATGCGGTGGCTTTGCCTTGACCCGCCCCGCCGCCCTTTGCCGGTCGCGCACAGAGCACGTCGTTGCTGATTGAGGCGGGGGCTGACATCGAGGCTCTGGACACGTACGGCTACACGCCCCTCCACCGCATGGCCTCCAATAATTTGCCGATCGGTGAGCACGTGAAAAGGCCCAAGCAAGGGGCTGCAGCGTGCTTGTGGTGGTTTGGCTGGCAGCTCGTGCGGGGCTGGGGTACAAGCAGGTTGGGTCTGGGTTATGAGGGAAGGTTAGGCAGAGTTTGGTCGGCGGGTGGCGGGTGGCGGGGGAGCAGAAACGCGCAAGGACACGCCGGATGCCTGGTGAGTTGCATGTGAGGCAGAGCGTCTGACTTATTTCTGGACGCCGCCCTGCTTGGGTCCCCAAATGCTATTGCGCAGGTGCGGAGGCGCTGCTTAAGGCAGGCGCTGATCCCGACCGCGCCACGGGGCAGCCCTACGCGGGCGAGACGGCGTTGCGTATCGCACGACAGGCGGGCGCGCGGGAGGTTGGGGCCGTGCTGCTGTCTTACGGCGCCACCAGGTGAAGTCCGGCGGTGCTGTGGCATTACAGTGATGGCAGCGGTGGCGGTGGCGGCGTCGCGGTCGTCGTCGCTTGGTGGCTTTGGGTATGGTGGCGATTTGAGTGGTGACAATGCGCTGGTGGCAATGAATGTGTGTGTGATGGGACAGTGTTAAGGCAGGTTGGTGAAGTCCCGCAGGGTGCAGCTAATTCCCAGACCCCAGAAGATGGCAAACAATTTGCAACGCGCTGGTGGCAATGAATGTGATTTGTTAAGAATGCGGATGTTACAGAGGGGACAGTCCCAGCACCCGAAGACGCCGAGCCATCACATGCTATCGGGGCCCAACATGACTCCACCAACCCCGACTTTGCTGCAAACCCTCCCGCGGGCAAAGTCCGTGTGACTCCGCGCACAGTGAGTCCTAGCCAAGCCTCAACCAGCCAGAGCCCCACCGCTGTGCCTCAACGTCACAAGCCTAGGCACAGAAGTGCCGGGAAACGTCTAGGCCGCAGGACACACGCACAGCGCACGCACTAACCAGGGCGCAAGCGTCCAGGTACTAGAACGGTCGCCCACGCGTGCAACCTGCCCACACACAAAGCCACCAACCACGCACAACCTCTCACGGCGAGGGAGGCGGGGAATCAGCGTCATACGGCAAGCGCAAAACCATGCCATCACCAACAGCCCGAGAGATGAAAGGATGCGCAGACGGCACAGTGTCCCAACCCTTCGGCCTGATACCCAAAGTCACAAACGTCTGGAGCCGACCCCAGAAGTCAGCTACGACGGCAAGTCCAATGCTCAGCACCCGGGCCGACGGCAGCTTCGCTCGCGCCGCCAGCCCGGCCATAACCATACGCTGCCGACCAAAGTCCAGGGCAGACATAGCAGCGAGACACACCACATCCCACACAGGTGGCGCAAGCCCCGCAGGCGGGCGCACCAACCACAACTCCTCACGAGAGAAGGCACGTAGAGCCTCCTCCGGCAGGAAACCCATAGCCATCCCCATGTTTTCCCGCAGGGACAGCGCCACAGTGCAGTCCCAAAACCAGTGACGCCGGTCCCCATCCTGCATGTCAACCCCACACGCCCAACACGGGTCAACAGCAACGCCGCGCGCCCGCTCGCTAGCATGCCGTGGGAACGCCCAGCAAGCGTTGGCGGCCACACGCTACAGCGCTTCCTTATGATGATTCTCCCATTTCAGCGACCACAAGCGGGCCAAGGTGCACACGAAAGCCCCCGCCGCCAGGGCAGCCCCCACCCCCGACACACCCGCATCGCACACATACTGCAAATGCTTAGCCTTCAGGGCGGCTAACTGCGGAGCCATTTGGAGCACGGTCCCCACCTGCACCGTGTAGGCAGTGAGCAGGATGGGCGGCCCCCCGCACTGCAACCAGCCAACCCCCCGCACAACCTGTTGCACCGACTCCGCCGTAGCACTCACGATGTCGGCCGCCGGGAGCGGCAGCGCGGCGGCAAGCCCCCGAGCCAGCTGGGCGGCACGCGCGGCGGCAGCCCAGCCAGCGGGGAGAAGGGCCACCGCCGCCGCAAACCGGTCGGCCGCCTCTTGAGGCGACGCCGGCCCCGGCAGGGGCGACGGCAGGCGCGCCCGCGTGCTCCAGTGCAGCACCCGCCGCCACACAGCAGTCACATACATATCCGCACACGCTTCACCAAACCGGGAGCCCTCCGCCCAAGGGCGTGTCAATGCCCGCCGCAGTTCGTTCAGGCCGTCATGCGCTGCAACCAGCTGGCCCACACACGCCAGTCCCGGCAGAGCGAACAAATCCGCGAACGCCACTTCCCACGTGCGGCCGTCCTCACACAGCGCCGGGTTAGCCCACAACGGCACATGACTCACCCACGCGCCCGGCTCGGGCGGCGCCACAAGAGTCACCGCGGGCAATTCAGTCATGGCTTTCAGCAGGCGCGCAAACGGCTTGCCCGCCGGGGTGAGCGGCTTATTTAGCACACGGTGATTAAGGAGGAACCGGTAACGGACCACCTTCGCAAGCCGCCTCACTGTGTTAGATGGCAGCACTCGACGGAGTGATGGACTGGCGCGGGTGCGATGGGACCGGGCACGTGCTGCGTAGCGAGGGGTTACGATCTATGGGAGCCGTGTCTCGGTTTTTGTAGGCGTATCAGCCCTTTTCCTGCCTCCCTAAGGCAGCCACCTCCTTGTTGTAGGCGTTGGTACCGTGTGGTCAGAGCCGAGGACTGAGCCTGGTCTCTGAGGTGGTGGTAGCCGGCTGCAGCGCCCCACGGTGGGCCGCAACACGGCAACGGCCTGAGATACGCGCCCCAAGTTCAGAACCTAGTACCTGGAGCCGTTCAGGGCACAAGAGCTGAGCTGTGAGCAGGCTGACCGCTGTGCGGTGTGCACGCCTGCCCCTACATGGGGTGCTGTTCGGAACTGCCGCGAACTGCACAACAGTACCACTGCTGCACTGTGCTCGAGGGCCCTTGCGTAGGCTGCGTCAAGCAACTCCCGATTCTGACAGCCATCCACACGCATGCGGCGTTTGCTCCCCGTGCGCCGCACGCAGCCCCTTAATGCTGCCAGCACGGCAGCACCCAGCCTAGTGACGGCATCCACAAACAACAATTCCGCTCAATGGGGTATGCCTTCGTAGGCCGCTGCTTCCATGCCGCATCTGAGTCATCGCTGCTAATATTGTTCAACGGTCATCAGTAACCTTTACAGCATCGAGTGTAGCGCCTGGTTGCGTAATGGTTCCGCACGACATGAGGGCGCACACGCACTACCGCCCTTGCAGTTACGCCTCCCGTTTTGTAGCAGACACGAGCCCCACCCATGCCTCTGTTTACAAGAATTCACTCAGTGCCACGTGCACCAACCCGCCGCGGCCAAAATTTCAATGAATACAACAGGCCGCGATGAGTTGTTGTTGTCCGCATGGCTACCACCCGCACTGATTGGCAATTGCAGTCTCTCACGGACGGCACATGATGTCCCGGCGCCGCTCACGGGCGGCGCTCACGGATGGCGTGCGGCTGCGTAACCCCGCCACAATCGTACAGACCGCGCCATCAGCTCGTAATGCAATGCTTCAAGTGACGCCTGCACTTCGTTACGACTCCCATCATATGAACTGGCATGCCGTTGCAAGGCTACCACCATTTGTGAACAGACCTCCTGTGGTAGTGTTATGCCGCTACCAGGCACACCACGTATGTTCGCTCCCTCAACGCAATAAGGCAACAGTGCGTCAGCTTGCTGCGCACACAATTCTTCCAACACCCGCCCAGCCGCCGCCCACAATGGCCACCCGCCGGCCCTCCACCAGGAAATGCAGCGGAAACCAACCCAGCCGTACGGCCACACCTTCCACATCCGAGTGCTGCTAGGTAGCGCATGCACTCGTCAGCTCTTTGATAATCTCCTAGTGCAAGCTGCACAGTACCAGTAGCAGACCTCACGTACAGTGTAAAAGAATGGACTGAAAGGTTCTAAAAAGCACACATGTGTTGAACTCGATTGCAGTCTTGTTGAAAGCTGAGACAGCGCCACTTCAAACGCCTATCGTCACTGCTCCTAGTAGCAGGCGCAGCAGTAGCGCGACAAGCAGTACTGCCAACGCGAACAACCACTTCACCGGCAGCGGCAGGGAGACTGTCTGCGACGCTGCGGCCACGCTGCAATCGGCCATCGCCTTTGCTGCCACCCCTAGACGCCCCGGTTCCGGCCCAGCGACCTCCTCAAACTTATTGACCTCGATCTCGCAACACAGGCCCACATGCTCCTCTCGCTCCAAAGCCAGGGCAACCTGATCGCTGCTGGGCTCCGCCACATGGGCGTCGGCGACTGCCTCCGGAGCACGCTCCACCGCAACCCACGCCTGCCCCTCGTCCGCGCTCGCGCCCACTGCAACCGATGCCTCGGCCTCCGCTTCCTGAGCCGGCACGGCAAGCGGCACCGCGCGGTCGTCCGCCGTCGGCGAACCCGCTCCCGGCTTGCCACCGGCCGCGACCGAAGGCCACTCAAAAGCGCCCTTCTGCAGGGGGAGCGCCGCCGCAGCGCTGGAAGCCAGCGCCGCGGCGGCCGCGGCCGTGCCGACACTCAGGGCTCGCAGCGATGACTGGCCAACCGCTGACGCGGGCCGCTCGCCAGCTCCCACGGCATCGGCGGCAGTCGGGAGCGCCTCAGCCGAATGCCCCACGCTCCCAGGCGCCGTACCAGCGGCGGCGGGCGCTGCCGTCAGTGACGGCGGCAGCTTTGCCGGCGCAGTCACCGCAACGGCTTGCGCCGCCACTGCCGCCGCCGCCGTGGCAGGGGCCGCGGCGGCGGCCATCTGGGCCCTTCCGCTGCCCTCGCGCGCCACGCCGGACAGCGGTGCGTAGTCAGCGGCGTATGCATTGCGACGGCAGTTGGCGGAAAACCGACCGTCTGAAGAGCCGCCGGACAGCCGCGCTGCCGGCGCGCCTACACGCACGGAGACGGCCGCTGCGTTCTGAGCACCGCTTGCGCCGGCAGCGGCGGCACCAGTAGCAAGGGCGGAAAGCGCGGCTGCGACTGCCGCCGTCACCATGGCGCTTGGGGGCCGCAGCGGCTGGAGCTGGCCGCCGTCGCCGCCCCCGGACGCGTCAACCGACGGGGCTAGGGTTTGGTAGGGGCTGCAGGCGGTGCTGGTGCTGGGGTTGAAAGTAGAGATGGACTCGCTTGCGCCGCAAGCTGACGCCGTCACAGAGGGCGCGAAGCGCACCGTTCGCTCGGATGCGGCCACTGCAGCGGCGGCCTCAAAGCCGCCGGCGCTGCCGCTGCCAGATGCGTTGGTGCTGCCAGGTGCGGTGGCGGCGCCGGATGCAACCGTCACCAGCGGCATGAGCCCGGCCGTGCTGTGCTGTGGGGCAGAAGCACCGCGACTGACACTGACGCCGCCGTGGCCACTAGCAACAGCGGAGGCGCTGCCGCGCCGGCCGGGCGGCTGCCGCCGCCGCAGCGGCGGGACCTGTCCCGGCGTGTGGTCAGCAAGCCGAGCCGCTGCCGCCGATGCCGCAGGCTGCTGCTGTTGCTGTTGTTGGCGGCGGAGGCTTTGGTTCTGCATGTGCGCCGCCATCTGTAACAGCTGCTGCTGGTGCGGCTGCGAGTGCCGGCGGCCGGCGCTGCGTACCTGCCGCGCGCCTGCCAGCGCCGCCATTCCCACAGACGATGCCGGCCGAACTCCTGCGCGGTCGCCGCCCTCCAGCCCCTCCACACCACCGCCACCAGCGTCTCCCGGCTGCAGCTGATACTGTGGCTGCTGCGCCTGCGCTTGCGCCGCAGCCGGCGCCATTGCCAGCAGCGACGGTGGCAGGTGCGCAAGATTGGTGCTGCTGGTGGGGACGCACGCGCCCGACCCGCCTTCCGCAACCACCGGTAGCTGAGAGCAAGCGCCGCCGCCGGGCCCAAGCAAGGCGCTGCCGCCAAGGCCCAACGACAGCGTCTCACTCAGCTCGCCGCCGCCGCCGTTGCGCGTGCACAGTAGCAGCTGCTGCAGCTGCCGCGTCGCCGCGCCCGTCACGCGCACGGCGCCGGGGCCGTGCGGCGCCGCCCCCGAGACTGAGGGCTCCAGTGTGACGGAGGTGAAAGAGCTGGGTCCTAGCTCGGGTAGGGGCGGCAGCATTGTGGCACCGTCGGGCAGGTCGACCAGCGTGAGCACGGCCTGAGCCGCCGCGGCGCAGGTCGTCGTGGTGGCGGTGGGGCCAGTGCCAGTGCCTGTGGAACTGGATGTGGCGTCAGCGTTGGCAGCGCTGCCGTTTGGCGGCTGCGCGGCGAAGCCCGAGGCGCGTTGGACATGATGCTGCTGATGCTGCTGGTGCGGCTGGCCCTGATGGTGCTGCTGGCAGTAGCGTTCGACAGCACTGGCGGCCGTACCGGCCACGGCGGCGGCGTCGGCGATGTTGGGCCGGCCGCCGCTGGTGTGGTTGTGTTGGTGCAGCGGCGGCAGCTCCGGGACTGCCTGGAGCGAGGGGATGTTGGGCTGGGAGTAGCCTGCCGCCACCGTCGCGCCGTTGCTGCCGGTGGCCGTGCCGCCGCCGCCGCCCACTGACAGCATGAGCATGTCTCCCACCAGAAGCTGCGGGTGCGCCTGTGGATATGATGCGGCGGGGAGGCAGGGAGGAGGGTCATAAAGGCACGCAGCATTTGCCCAGGGCTGCGAACACACGGCAAGCAGCCGCGAGCAAAGCGTGCAAGCAAACGGAACCGGGTTGGCTAGCTAGCGAGGGACTGCTGCCAGCACTTGCGTGACGCTCATGTGCTCCGCACCCCCCTCACCTGCATGCTGTACTGCTGCGTGTGCTGCGTGGCGTTGGTGCTGTGCGACCACAGCGACTCCGGCCCCGCAGACATGCTGCCGCAGTCCTCCGAGCCTCTGTAAGATGCAGCCGGTTGCAAGGGCAACGCACCCGTTGAGACACAAGCAACCTATCGCAAGAAAGCAGCTAGGCAGCAGGGCAGCTAGGGTCAGACCGGGCCCACTTTGACAAACAACCGGCCACGCACCCATCGAAGTCTCGGTAGTACTGCACGGTGTGGAAGCCAGCACCGCTGGCGCCGCGGCCGCCGGCGGCCGCCACCGCCGCCGCCACCGCGCCGCGGATCGCGCGTGGCGTGCCTCCGCTCACGGCATCCAATTCTGTCGGCTGTTGCGCCGGCGCCTGCTGCTGAGCCGGCTGCTGCTGCTGTTGCTGTTGCTGCTGCTGTGCCGGCAGCAGCTGCTGCCAGCGTGCACCGCCGGCGAGGTGCATGGGACTTACGGCCGCGCCGAGTGGCTGCAGCGCCGGCGCCATGGCCAGTGTCTGCGTCGGCGCCGATGGACCCGAGATGGCATTGGAAGCCGCAAGCAGAGGCGCCAGGGCCGAGCCGCCGCCGCCACCTCCGCCACCACTGCCGACGGGCAGCGGCACAGAGCTGATCGCCGCAGTTGTGGCATCGGCGCGAGGCCAGCTGCTGGCGGAAGCGGCGCCGGCGGATCCTGACGCGGCAGCGGAGTCGGCGCCATTGCTGGCGGCGGCTGCGGCTGCACCGTAGTTGAATGCCCGCATGTAGGCATAGTCCTGAGGGGTGTGGCCGTCGGCGTCCCGTGCCACGCCCCACACCGCCTCCGCCTCCGGGAACAGGCCAAGAAGGGAGCCCGCAAGCCGACCACTGCGGAACAAAGTAGGAGGTTTAGGACAGTAAACAGTGTAGGAATGTAGACGCGCAGTGCCAGGCGCGCCTTGCATGCGTAACACGGCACGGGACCCCTCGACCAGCGTGAGCAGCACAAACAACGCACGTGGATGCAGTGCACCATACGAGCACATAAACCCCACAGACAAAGTACGAAAAGCACTTCAACCGCGGGACTGCGCTGTGTCGTTGCGCGCACGCAGGATACTCTAGGATAAAATACATAATCCAAATGATCTCCCCCGCGACAGCCAACACACCGGCGCCACGCCACTCACTGGTCTTCCAGCACCGCCGCCAGGTGCAGCGGCGTCAGCCCGCCAGCCGCCGCCGCCGGCTCGTCCCAGCGCAGCGGCGCGCCGTAGCGCTGCCCCCAGGCCGCCACCGCGCGCACCATGCTCAGCTTGCCCGACGTCACGGCCGCGTGCAGCAGCGGCAGGCCCGGCGCCGCCACCGCCGCCGCTGCGGCCGCCGCCGGCAGGCTGCCGGAGGCCGGGAACAGCGCAACCACGTCGGCGAAGGAGAGGCGGCAGTGCACCATCAGGCCCTTGAGCAGCAGCGTGGAGGCGGCGGGCCAGCCGCGGCTGATGGCGAAGCGCAGCAGGCGCAGCCCCAGCCCGGCTGCGGCCGACTGCAGCGCCGCGCTGCGCCGGCACAGCTCCTCGTACTCGTCGCCGCAGTCCAGGCTGCCGGCCAGGAGCTCGGGCGGCTGCGGCGGCGCCAGGGCAGACAAGTGCGCTGGCGGCGGCGCCGTTGGCCGAGCGCGCAGCAGCGCCATCTGCGCCTCCGCCCCGCCGTCGTGGCCGTCGTCGTCAACGTGGGCGCCGACGTCGTCGGCGATGTCTTCCGTAGAGATGACCGCGCCTGACCCGAATTGCACTGCGACCGGCAGAGGCGATGCCACAGCCTGCAGGGCCGCGCCGCCGCCGGCAGGCGCAGGCGCTGGCGCGGGCGGCTCCGGAACGTCGTGGTCCAGGTCAGAGGCCTGTTGGACAGCAGGAGCGGCCGCGGCGGCTGCTGCGGCTGCGGCACTGGACGCGCCGGAGTTGGCGGCGGCCTGGTTGGCACCTGCCCCCGGCTCCTCCTCCTCCTCAGATGAGGCCCAGCCGCTGCCGCCATCCTCACTGTCATTCCCGCCGGCGCCCGCGCCGCCGTCAATCTCCATGGGGTCTGCAGCCACCCACTGCGGCGCAATCGCCGCTGCGGCTGTAGCTGCGGGTTGCTGTGCTGCTGATGCTGTTGCCGAGGAGCCGGCGGCAGGAGCCGGCAACGTGGGCAACAGCTGTGCGGACGCCTCAGCGGCGCTGCGGCCGTGGCTGCGCGGCGGGCTCAGGCCCCTGTGCGCGGCGTGGCCGGTAGCGGCTGCCACGGCCGCCGCCGCTGCGGCTGCGGCCTGCATAGCCGCCTCCGGCGCCGACACCGCCTCAAACCACATGCCCAGATCCAACAGCATCGCCAGCGTACCGCCATCCACGTTGGGCTGCTGCTGCGCGCCGCCGGGCCGCACGGCCGCCATCTCCGCCGCCAGCGCGCGCAGCGGCGCCGCCGCCACGAGCTGCGCCTGCAGGCTCATCACCTCCGCCGCCACCCGCGCGTCACCCGCCACAAGCACCGGCCACGGCAGCGACAGTGAGTCAGGACCCACAGCGCCGGCGACATCGGTCGCAGCGGCCGCTGGCGGCGCTGCCTCCAGGAACAAGCAGCCGGGCCGCACGCCCGTCAGCGGCAGCGTCACCGCCAGCGTGAGGCACCCTGGAAACAGCGACGGCGCTCGGCGGACGCTGACCGGCAGGCAGCGGCCGCCGTGCCGCACCAGCAGCCGCGGCAGCCCCGCCTCGTCGGTGCCAGCCGAGGCCGCGGCGGCGGCGACCGCGGGGCCGCCAAGCGTCACCAGCAGCGTCACGGCCGCGGCGCGGCAGTCGCGCGTGTCGTCGGCGCCTGACTGCACCAGCGAGATGCAGCAGGGGCTGACGCAGGTAATTGCGAGCGGCGGCGTGCTGTTGTGTTCGGCTGCCGCCGCTGTGGGCGGCCGCAGCGGCGCCTGCAGCACGCTCTGCTGCGCGCCGGGCGCGCCGCCGGCGCGCACCGACAGCGAGAGGCCGGCGCTGGCGGCGTTGGGGGCACCGGCGCCAGCGGCCGCCTGCAGCGCGATGACGTGGTCACCGTCGGGCAGCGTCAGGCCCCCGCCTCCGCCGCCGGCGCCGCCAGTGAGCTCCGGCAGCAGGCGGCGCTCCAGCAGGTCAAGCATGGCCGCCGCCGCGGCGTGCTGCGAGCTGCGGCGCTGCCGCGGCTGCTGGCCCGCCCGCGGCGGCGCCGGCAGCGGCAGCGGCAGCCCTCCGGCTGCGCCATCGGCAGCTGCGGCGCCGCCTCCGGCCGCAGCGTCGGCGCCGCCACCGCTGCCGCGCATGGAGGCTGCCAGCACGGCGACCATGGCCTCGGCGTTGGCGGCGCTGCTGGCGGGAATGAGCACGTCCGCCACAATCTCCACACAGCCCTCCCGCACGTACACGCCCACCGCCGCCAGGGGCGCGGCGCCGCCGCCCGCCGCCGCGGCGCCGCTGGCAAGGTAGGAGCCAACGCGGCCGGCCAGGTTGGACGGCAAGTCCGCCGGCGTGAGGCCGTTGACCTGTGATAAGCACAAGGCGAGGCCAATCTAAATATCGGGCGGTTGTTGCGGGGTGCAGGGGAACGTGCGTAAAGCATCCCGCACACAAGGGGCGCATGCGGCAGAACGGCCATGCATTGCCCTACACGGCTCAGCACCAACGGTGCCTACACTATCTCCCCTAGCTCACCTTCACACTGCAGCGCAGGTGGACAAGCGCGGGGCTTTCATACACCGCGCCAGCGCCGCCGCGCGCGGCTAGAGCACGGGCCAGCGCAAACATGCCCGGCGCCACGCCCTGCTGCTGTTGCGGCGGCGGCGGCAGCAGCTGGTGCTGTGACGGCAAGTGCGCGAGGCCGTAGCCGCTGCCAGCTGAGGGCCGACCATCAGAGGAGGCGGTGGGTGACGTCAAAACCTGCAGCGGCGCCGCGGCGGTAGCGCCCTCAGCAGGTGCGGGAGCGTCCTCCTTTTCCTCCTCCATCTTGCCCCCTTCACCATTCTCGCCCTGCGGTTTTGCGGCGGCCTGGGGGTCTGCGTCCTGCTTGGCCGCCACCACCCGCGCTTCGGCCTCCTGGGGCGACGGCGCCGCGGGGGCCTCAACCCCACAAGACGGGGGCCCCTGCACCACCGCCGCAGCCCTGGCCTCCGCTGCGACTGCTGCCACGGGTGCCACGACCGAGGCCGCGGCCGAGCGATCACACCCACAGCTGCACGGGCCGGGCCCGTGCAGCGACGCCGGTCCATAGTCCTCTTCCTCAGCGGCCGCTGAGCCCGCGGCCGCCATCGCCGCGGCCGCGTTTGTCACGAGCGCCTGCATCGTGGCCGCGGGGCTGCGCCCGCCGGTCAGGCTGCTGAGCTGGTCCGCGGACAGCGCCTGCCGCGCCGCACGTTCCAACGCCACCAGCTGCTCGGCACTGGCCGGCTCGGCACCCAAGAAGCCCGCACCTCCCATGGCGGCCGCGATAGCGCCCTCGCTGAAGCCCCCGGCGCCGCTGGTGGCGCCGCTGATTAAGCCGTTGTCTGAAGCCATGAGGAGGACTGCAGCCGGCGGCAGGCCACCGGTGCTCCCGGTGGCGTCGCCGGCGGCGCTCAGCTGCCGCACGCTCTCAATGGAGGTGGAGGCGGTGGACGTGGCGCGGGCGCGGGCGGCGGCCGCGGCGTGGTCCGGCAGGACCTGGGTGATGCGGCAGACGTCGGCGGAAGGGCCGCAGCCGCAGGCGCCGGCAGGGCAGCAGCACGCAGCGCAGCAGCAGCAGCGCAGCGCCTCTGCCTCCGTGGGCGCCTGAACAGCCCGGCGGCTAGGCCTGCCCGGCACCGTCGCGGCCGTATCACTCGTGGCAGCCGCTAGGGCAGGCGAAGCCGCAGGCACGGCCGCGGCCGCGGCAACACCGGCCTCAGCGGCTTGGGCGGCGGCGGGTGACGCACCGCGCCCGCCGGCACTGACGGACAAGGACGACAGGTCAGGGCCCGCCGACGCCGGCTCGCGGTCAAACGTGTGGCTGTTGGGGTTCGCATTTGAGGAGCGATAGGAGCAGAGCCGCAGGGTCATGGTGGCGGAGGCGGTGGTCGAGCTGCCGGCTTGGCTGCTGGGGCCAGACGCCTCCGCACCGTGCTGCGCATGCGACGACGAGCCGCCGTCGGCGGTGCTCGCGCTGGGGCACGTGCTGACGCCGCCGCTGCCGACGCCGGCGTCACTGCTGCCAGCCGTGAGCCCAGTGTTAGGTGACGGCGCGGCCGGCAGCACTGTCGCCGCAGCAGCTGAGGGCATGGCGAGGGCAAGCGCATCCCCAGCGGCGTGACACGCGGCACCCTCGGCGCAGCCAACGGCATCACCCGACACGCGGGCTGTGTAGACGGCATGCGCAGCAGGGCTGGGCAACGCGCTGGTGGCTGTGGGCGGAACAGCTGCCAGCAGCGGCGCAGCCACGACCGGCAGCACCGCAAGGCCCGTGTCCGTGGTGCTCACGCCGGCCGTGCCTGTTGCTGGCGCCGCGGCCGCGCTCGGCACCATTCCGCTGCTGCTAGCCAGGTGGGCTGTGTCCGCTGAGCACATGGCGCCATGCAGCCGGGCACAGCCGCTGCCGCCGGCAGCACTGTTACAGCCGCCGCCGGCGTTGGACCCGGCCACAGATGCGCCGCTGATGGGGTGCGAGCCCGGGCCCAAGCCCACGCCCGCGCTGGTGGCCTCGCTCATGATGCTCGTCAGGGCGGAGGCGGCACGCAGCGAGGAGGGTGCGAAGCCGCAGCAGCTGCTGACGCTGGTGGTTGAGAAGGAGGGCGCCTCCAGCCCACGGCTCAGCCCGCGGCTCATGGTGCGGCACATGCTCTGCGTCGTGAGCCCCGGCGTCGGCGAGCACAGGTCGCTGTCGCCGCCGGTCGATGCGGGCACGCCCAGACGTGCCGCGCCGCTAGCGCATGCAGCCGCCGCGGCGGCGGCCAGGTTGCCTGATGCCGAGGCCGACGCGGACACGGACGCCGACGCAGAGGCCTGCGCGTGCAGTGCTGCGATGATCATGCCGCCCGTGCTGACCGGCTGCACGCGGGCGGTGGCGCAGCTGGCTGAGCGCCGCCGCGTGTCCATCACGACGCAGGTTGCCCGGGCGGCCGCTGCCGCAATGGAGGCAACGCCGGCGAGCAGCCCGCCGCCGCCGGCGCCGCCCCCAGCGCCCTGCCCCACCTGCGCAACGGCTTGCTCGCGCGCTGCAGGTGAGGTTGCAGCAGCGTCCACAACGGCACACGCCTGCCACGTCTGCGCAGGCTGCGGCGTCGGCGCCAACGGTGACGACGACGCGCGCGCACAAACAGGTGCCGGCGGCGTGTCCAGCGCCGCCGGCGCGTCCCCGATCGCATCTGTGGCAGCGCTGCTTAAGCCGCAACTGCCGATGGCCATGCTTGCGCTGTCGCCGAGGGCGCCGCCGCAGGCCGCGGCAGCGCTGAAGGCACTGCTGCCGGTGGTGCCGAAGCGGGAGCCGGCGCCAGGGCTAGCTGCCATGCCCAAGCATAGTGATGCTTCCATGACGCAGCTGTTACCTGAACTGAATGGCGAGTCGCCGCACCGCACAAGAGCCTCAGCCATGAGAGGGGTATCACCGACGTGGGCGGCAGGCGGCGGCGTTGCAGCTGCTGCTGCCGCGGTGGCCGGCAGAGCGGGCGCAGCGGATGCGGAGTCTGCAGACACCGTGGTCGAATCAGAAGACACGGGCGAAGGTGTGATTTCATCAGCCGACGCAACTACGACAGCAGAGGACCGGTGCTCACGTACAGTTGCCCCGGGCTGATTCCTTTGGGCGACTGCTGTGGGCCCTTCGTCTCTGCCGATGCTGCCACCCGCTGCGCTGCTAGCGCCGTGAGTGTAGGCGCCACCAGCGCTGCCACTCGGCCCCGCCTCATGATGTCGGTAGGGCTGGCCTGTACCAGCGGCAGCGCCAGTCAGCGCCGGCACCTGTGCTGACCCCGCACCGCCTGCGCTGCTGCTGCCGCCGTCCCCCGCTGCTGCGCTGCCTCCGGGAGGACAGGCACCCGACGACGACGGCTCTACAGGAGCTGCGGCACCCGAGCCACCCGCTGGCGACGGCGGATGAGCGGATGCCGCCGCGGCCTGCTCCAGCTTCTCAGCCGCCTCAAGCCTGCGGCGTGCACAAGCGGAGTACACAGTTACAACGCCTCGCAGCATCGGGCTTATAAAAGTTACCGGTGTGAAACAGAGACCTGTGTGCAGCCTCATGCCATCCAGCCGCCGCAAGTTGCTGTCCAGAACAGAACAACGCGGCTCCCACATACCGCTCCTCCCACCCCTGCCTCCTCCCATGCTCGCGCATCCCGCTTCCTCGCTCTGCCCTCCTGCCCCACAGCCTGCCTCCGAACCCAGCCGTGCCCCGCCCACCTCTGCGCCAGCAGCACAGACGCGTATGCCAATAGCAGGTTGGTTGCCAGCAGGGTGCCGGTGCTGAGGTGCTGGAAGGGCCAGCGGTCGGACAGCAAGAAGCAGATGACGAAGGTGCAGGCGGCGTTGGTCGCCGCGAGCACCACCTGGCCCATGCCGCCCACCTGCACAGACCCACATCAAGACGTTGCACACGGCACGAGCCACCAGTTGATACTGCCGCCGGTACAGAGTGCTGTAGGAACCCATCATATGTGATACACGGTAGCGGAGCGTAACGCCGCCGCCGCCCGGGAGGCAGGCTTCGCTTTTAAGCCCCTGCCGGTCACCCTGACTCGCAGCTGCTGCCATGCACGCGGCCCTGGCGCGCCCTCCCTCCTCTCACCGGCGTCATGTAGGCCTGCCAAATCACCATGGCCCCGTCTAGAGGCAGGTACCTGAGCGGGGGGGCGAGGGCAGGCGGGGGAGGCGGGGCGGCGCGGGGTAGTGGGTGGTGACGGCAGCAGCAGGACGAGGTGGAGGTCAAGGCAGCGGCAGAGGAGGACGCTGGGAAGCTGGGGTAACAGCGCAGCTACAACTGCTACCGCAGCGCCCGCGGGCGCGTGTCCCCCAACCCCCTCCGCGCGGCAGCGGAGGCTGCTGCAACAGGCGGCGCCTTGGCGGCGCCCATCCTGCACTGGTCCCGTTCCGCAGTCCCGCTTTCCCGGTCCCGCCATGTCACTGCCACGGCTCACCAGGTGCAGTACGAGGACGGGGGCAGGTCCCGCCAGAAGGCCAGGTAGGCTATGGTCACCAGCTTGGCAACCAGCCTGCGTGGCATGAAGACACAGAAGGGCACGACACAGGTTCTGTACCGGCAGGCACGGGCATGGGTCTCTTCGTTGCTGTGGCACGTCTGGCGGTCTTTAGCTCCTAAGTAGCCCACTCCTGATGGACACCCAACCCGAACCCCGTCTAATTGGCTATTGCCAACCTTGCACGCAGACACAGGCACCCCGTTGCAGGCGCTCACTTCGTGCATACAGCGAACCATGTCCGCAGCCATCCGTTGTAAGCGGCTCGCATCCGGTCGCTCCAGACCGCCGCAAGCGCCGCTGCGATCCAAGCTATTAGCATCAACGCTGCGGCCACCTGTGTGGACAAGGAGCCAGACCGAAACAGGCCATTTCCGGTTTCGTGCCCATGCACTGAAAACACCTTTTTCCCACTAGCGGTTTCTGTGGCCCAAACGTCCCCTTACACGTAAAATACTATCTTCGGGGGCCGGGGGGCACACAGAGGCCGCACAGGAGCACGCGGTTAGACACTTACGATGTAGGCCTCTCCACTCAATGACCATAGCTGGACATAGTTATTGGCTAAATATTCAGCTTTTGCGAAGAAGTCTGCTCCACTGTCGCAGTATTCATTTGGACCCTGCCGCCGAGTCTGTGAGACACATAGCTCCGCCTCCAAAAGCTTGCTTGCGTGAAGATGGATTGTCACAAGCAGTAACGGGAGCACGAACAAGTCCCGCTGCACATCGCGGAACGAGTTGTGCGCCTGCGACAAGCCCGGCGTGAAGGCCCTCCCAGTCAGGACGTGATTGCAGGCTAATTAAAAGCATAACAGGTACCGAGAGCATAGAATCGAACCTACGTGTAGCATCATCCCTTCACCTACCTGCAGGCGCGCCATCACCCCTCAGCCACCCTCAGCCACTTCCAATACACTCAGCTAGATTGACAAGATCATAGTGCCTGGAAAGCGTCAGCGTCCCTCTCTAATTAACAAGTCGCCTTCAGACTCGTGGCACTCGCTGTGGAAGAAGGAATGGCAACGACAGAGTCAGTAAGGTAAATGTCGCGAGTGTATCTATGCAGGACAGCGAGCGCAAGAGAAAACACGCAATTGCACCCCATCACCCCATCACCCCGTCTGTCCGGGCCCCTCCCACGATTGGGGCGCACATCTTACGATTGCCGCGTGGCGCGGTCGGTATTCGATCCTACTCTCAGTTGACAAGTGTTCCCCGGTCACGGGAAAAGGGGCTGAGCCCCTCCACAGTCTGAGGCCGAACAACCTCATCGCCCGGACATAGCCGGGGTCGGTTTCCACAGGCACATAGCCAAACCAGGTGCCTAGCAATCGCGATGCCACAGCAGAGCCAACCGTAGCCAGACGCAGCACACTTGTCAACAGCCGCACTACTTGTCATGCCGCTTTTTGTCGACTCTCAGTTGAAAAGTGGGGCTGCGCCCACGCCACGTCTCTCTGAGGGCGTACATCTTCGGCCGGGCCGAAACCTGCGCACAGGGGTGCCTGCGCACTAGCGCCGCTTCTTGGGCGGTGCCGCGCTCTCGTCCTACACGTGGTCTTGCCTGCCCCTTCCGCTACGCACATGCATAGCGCCACTGCTGTTCCCACAGTCGCCGCAGCCGCCGCCGCCGCTGCGGCCGCCAGGCTCTGCGCCGCCGCTGCCGCCGCCAGGCCTGCACCGCCGCCGCCGTCACCACCGCCAGGCCCTGCGCCGCCGCCGCGGCCATCATCGCCGCCACCACGGCGCAGGGGCGCGGACCGCGCTCTATCCAGCAGCATCTCCATCAGCGCTTGCCGCATGTTTAGCAGCGTTGGCGCCGCGACCCTTCCATTAAACATCAAAGATTGGCGATGGTTCACTCATTCACTGTGCCGAGCCTGTGTATACGGTAACTGAACGCACCCTGCCAAACTGGACTCAGACTTACACACACAGTCCCGCAGTTCAGGCACACTTGGACGTCGCGGGCACGCGAGTCACCAAACGGCATTGCCACTTGTAGGCAGCGCTTACCAGTACCGAGCAGACGCCATCTGAACTTCGCACACACCTGCACCACATACAATCTTCGTTGATGTGGCATACAGTTAAGTGCTTGCGCCCTATAACGGTCCCTGCCGCGTCTTTATGCTGCCAGGGTATATGGACGAAATGGACCTTTGAAACCGACCCTGGGTCACATGCAGTACTATCGCGAATAGCCGCCGAGGAGAACCGGGCTCGATGGCATCGGGTAGGCCGTGTTACACAGACCGCCAAAGTCGCGCCCGTTTGGCGAGCTCGCCACAGGAGCGCGATTTCATTGTTTTGCTATACTTCCTCAATAGCGCGATTAATGAGCCGCGAACTCGTGCAGACCGAAGCCCGTCTTCAACAGTTTTCCGCAGTTCCCTGGCGTGCCCGTTATAAGTGCGGGGAAAGAAAATCATTTACAGGCGGTGCCCATTGCGAGCAAATATGGACGCGAGCGTCTTCGCGAGGTTCTGGATTTAGCTTCCGTTTTTGTCGCAAGTTTGCTACGCAATGCACTTGTGGGTTTGTCTTAGTAGCCTTTAATTTGTGAATTTTCAAAATTTCGAAACACCTTGCAACCGGTCGGACTCAGTGCCGCGACCGCGCGAATTCCCTACATCCCGACTCAGCCTAGACACATTAACACCCCATATTGTTCCTTAACATACGTTGAGCCTTTGGATTGGGGCTCAGAGCGTTCCGCCGCGCCGGACATGCAGTGGTTCATTTTCTGACAAAGTCGCGCTCACAGGACTGACGATGTGAACCCGAAAGCTTCCCGAATGGTGTCATACGAATGACTGCTTCTGATTCGGGCCTGTCCAGAGGCCTCCTGGTGGCTGGGGAGATGCCCTAGGACGCCCCTACATGCGCCGTGTGACAGTTCTGATGTTCTCTTCCATGGCCTAGCCGCCATGTCTCTACATCTGGCCCTAGAACACTGCCTGTGCAAGAGTGTGAGCCGGCGCGAGACCCGTGGCCGAGACCCCACCCACATCCCACCGAGACCACACATAAGCACCTGTCTTGCGACCCTTTGCGACCAAGTTCCCCACGTGCCTCCCCTTGCCCCGCCGACCGAGAAGCAGCACACCCAGACCGAGATCTTTATAACACCCTCGCAATGGACAAGTGTTCTCCGGTCATGGGAAAAGGGGCTGAGCCCTTCCACAGTCTGAGGCCGCAAGCGTCTACCTCATCGAATGCCTCAGGCAAGGCCACAGGAGGTGCCCCAGCCCCAGCCTGCATGTTGGCGCTGCCACAGTGCCACCCGCTGAACTGCAATTCCCGTAGGTACTGGATGCGCAGTGCGTGCCCGAGTCGCGGGTTGCCAAGACTGGCGCGCTGGTTGCTCCTTCAGACTGCTGCAGCTGCCAAAGCTGGCGCTCTGTCTGGCCAGTGCGCTTGCGATAGCCAGTACCAGACAACCGCACGTAGCAGGCGCGCTGCTCTTGGTGCCGCCTGGTCGCCGCACGCCGCTGCTTCCGCTCACGCCGGCCGCATCACGCATGCGGCTGGCGCTTGCGCATTTTCCGCCTTCGGCGCTTCGCCCGCTCCCTTGGCCGTTCGGGCAGAGGTCTGGTAGGGAATTGCACAAGTGCTGGCTATTTGCGATCAATAGGCTTTGCTTTACTAACATGTGGCACATGTGGCAACCATGTATTGCTTTTCGTTCCGGCTCAACGATTGGTGCTGCCTTCTCCAAAGTTGGTTCACCTTCGTTTCGTCGTTAACATGCATGGCTACCTCCGGTGATCAAGTCTCGCACTTCTATCTCACCCCAACGCTTCATACCATCCATACATAGAGTCCCGTGCACTGCCCCGCACACAAACGCGTGCACCCGCCAGCCGCGCGCCTCCCTGCTACTGCCGCTGCCACTCCCACCGCCACTGCTACTGCCACTGCTCAGCTGCCGGCGCTGCTGCTGCTACTACTACTGTCACCGCCACTGCTACTGCCGTCGCCACTGTTCAGTTGCCGGCCGCTGTCACGGCTACTGCCACGGCTACTGCTCCAGCACGGCCAGGTCTGTAGGCGGCCAGCTGACGGGCTCGCAGGAGCCGCCGATGCGCATGCGCCACGCCACGTCCACAAGCGGCGCAATCTCCGCCAGATCATGCGACACCACCAGCAACGTGCACTGCTCCTGTGGTGGGAGCGGGCGCAAGAATGCACCAAGAGGTTAGTGGTCAGGTCCAGAGTTGTTCGGTTGAGAAACCAGCAGACTAGGGGCAGCGTCACCGCAGGGACGAGGGGGGATACCCGGCGGGGCTCCGACGCAGGGGCGAGCAGCCTCAGAGCAGCAGCCGCACTTACCTTGAGCTTCCTGAGGATGGTCACCACCTCCTGCCGCGACGTCCAGTCCAGGCCCGCCAGAGGCTCGTCCAGCAGCAGCAGTGCTGGCTGGCGCACCTGCGCATCGGCGCACCCAGGCAACGAAACAAACAGCAAACAAGGTCAGCCGCACAGTGAGCCGGTTACGCTTGCCGGTTTCCGCCAAGCATAAGCGGTCCCTATACGCCCTGGTCATGCCTGGAACCTCCACATCTCCCCGTTATGTTGCTATGTTGAGCTGTCCCACGCCGTGCCGCTCACCAGCTGTATGGCCAGAGCCAGCCGGCGCTGCTGGCCGCCCGACAGCGCCCAGGGCGGCACGTGCATCGGAATGTCCTGCAGGCCCACCGCCTCCAATACCTGCGCAGCGGCGGCAGCAGCAGCGGCACAGGCGCGAAACAGCGCATCCAGTCAGTCTCCACGTCTACAACAACAGGTGTAAAAAGCCGATAGGCCACCACCCTACTGCGAGCCTTCAAGCGACCCATTCGCCTCGAAAGGCATATATCGCCTCACAGGCCCCTGCTTGCGCGGCGCTGCTAGGAGCAGCTCCGACATCTCCACCGGTGGCCACCTGCGGACTCGCCCTGCAGGGCCCACCACCCATTCCGCCGCCCCCCTTGCTCACAATATGCATCCGTGCGGACAGCTCATTCCGCTCGCCCCAGTAGCCCGGCAGCCGCGGCCACGTGAACGTCAGCTCCTGTCGTGGGAGCGGCAGGGAAGGCGGTTCTCGTTGGCAGGTTGGTCTACACAGTAAGCTGCACAGTAAGCTTCACGTCAGCAACGATGCTGCCGGCTATTACGCGCGTGTCGTGCCGCGCCCATCCGCAGATCCATGCCTGAAGCGGCGAACCCCGCCCAAAAATGTATGTTGCGCGCCGGTACCTGCGCCACGCCGCCATATGCACCGTGCCAGCTACCCAAGCGCGGGGCCCTTCGTGGTTCTGCCCCTACCGGCTTCGTCGGCGTACCTGGAGTAGGTCCTCTCCGAGGAAATGTCGCTCTGGGAACTGAAACACCAGCCCCACTTGCTGCATCCGCTCCTCCATGGTCAGGCCCCCAGGCCCCCCCGCCGCAGCCGCTGCCGGAGCGTGCGCGCCGCTGCCGTTCCCGTTCCCGCCCGCGTAGCCGTTGGTCGGCGGCAGCGCGACGCCGCCCGCCGCCCCGCCGCGCAGCACCCGCACCTGCCCCGACGTCTGCTCCGACAGGCCCGCAAGCACCTGCAGCAGCGTGGTCTTGCCGCTGCCGCTCCGCCCCATGACCAGCCCCAGGCTGTTGGCTGGCAGCGTCATGCGGATGTCCTGAAGCAGCGGCTGCTCTGCGCCCGGCGGGTGAAATGTGAGCCCCTCCACGCGCACCTCGGCGCCCGGTGCCGCTCCGCCGGCGCCCGCCGCTTGCTGCTGCTGCTGCATCTGCACCGCGTAAGCCATGAGCATGCCCATCACTGAGTTGGGGTCACCAAACGCCGTTCCGGCGCCGCTAGCGGGCCCCCCTGCCCCGGAGCGGCACAGCGGCGCCCGCCTGGCGCCATGGCCGTGGCGGCCAGGGCTGGAGGTCGCAAGGTGGCTGGCGGAGTCAGGAGATTGTGTCCGTAACGGCACTGCTGTGCCCTGACGGCGTCCGCTGCGCACGACCGGCGGCCAGGCGCGGACTGACGAGGGGCCGGGGCCAGCGCCGGCCCAGGAAGCCGCCGGTGCGCCCGACCGGGCCCTAAAGCTGGATTTCTGCATGGTATTAGCTAATGGCCTCGAACGCTTGTCGAGGCCGCCTGCTTAGCGCAGGCGCTGCGTGTAGGCGGCTGAATCACTTCTTGCCGCTAGTCGCGGCCGCGAGTAGTTTCAATTGCAGCTCCGTGTTCTGCTCAGATGCTGCCTTGGTGGTCTGAAAGTACTGGGTGTTCTTCTTCAGCACAAGCTTGGCTGACTTCTTCGCCTGGGCCTCCTTCTGTAGCTCCTTGACCTTCTTCTTCAATGCAGACGCGCGCTTCTTCTCTGCCTTCTTCTCCTTGACTGCTAGGGCCTTCTGGCCGTCCTTTGACTGTTCGGCGATGAATGCAGAGAGCTGTTTGCGGACCAGCTTAGAAGACATGGTCGTCACAGGAGCATCATACAGGGGCAGTGGATGTAAAACACTCAAGTATGCAGTAGAGGGGCAATGAAACTGCTGCAATGTCCAACTCGGGTTCACGGCATGGAGCACTGCGCCCCCCCATGTCATAAAATTTGCTTCTTAAATTTTCTAAGGACATAGATATACGAGACAAGATGAGCACGCCACGGCGAAGAGCGCGTTGGTAGTGTTACCCTCATTTCGCAACACCGCACAACAAAATGGGCGACTTCCAACGCGAGCGCGTGGTGGTGTGTGATAACGGCACCGGCGTGAGTTTGGAGGTCCACGTGTGGATCGGTGGGGCGGCACGGTTCCCGCGCTTTCCCGCCTGGCGGGTGCTGCAGTAGGCACGCTCGTTGCGCCGGCTCCGGAGACCAGTTCCAAACCACGCGCGCGCGTTAAGTTTGGTCACATCTGGGTAGCAGTGTACATCAGCATGGGGAACGTGTGGCTTCCTGCAACCCACGAAATGCGAACTGGTGACCTCCTGCATCACGACACGCTCCTTGTTTGCCTGTTGTCCGCAGCTCGTAAAATGCGGTTTCGCCGGCGACAGCTTCCCACGGGCGGTGTTCCCGTGCCTCGTGGGGAGACCCAGCTTCAAGTACAATGACCCCTTCTCCCAGCACCAGCAACTGAAGGTTTGTCCGTGGGGGCTGCAACCACCACCCGGCTTTCTCAGGAGCCCTGTCCAGAGCCGTGGGGGCAGTGGGGCAGCCCCTTCGCCCCACCGTGCCAGGCTGCGGGACCGCTGGGTGCAAGCGACCAGGAGGCTGAGGATAGAGGGCGGGGAAGTGCCGGAGGCATGGCGCGTGGTGCGGCCAACCGTGACAGGCATTTCCGGGCACGCGCCCGCTCCCGGGATCAAGCGCTGCGTGCGGTACCCTAGTGTTTGCCGTCCTTGCTACGGTAGCGGTCGGCATACGGCTGTGGCTTGGAAGACCGGGTGGAAATTGTAGATACCAGCCCAAACTGAACCGCACCCAATGCAGTAGAGCGAGGACCGGGGGGCCGGGACTGGCCGGCAGTAGCAGGGCCATACCACGGACCGCGCCTGATGGCCCTGGCGTTCCGCGCCCCCGGCGGATCTATTTCGTTGGGCTCTGGCATGTACCCCACCCCCAGTGCGCGCACGCAATGCACGTGCATAAGGCGGTGTTAGAGCGTCGCCCCCGGTGCTTGTGCGACACCGCCCACACTGCCGCCCACTGCCGCCCACACTGCCGCCCACACACTGCCCACACACTGCCGCCCACACACTGCCGCCCACACTGCCGCCCACAGGACATCTACGTGGGCTCCGAGGCCTCCGGCAACAAGGACCAGCTGGAGCTGTCCTACCCCATGCGCAACGGCGTCGTGCAGTCATGGTGCGGCCGGGGGCCGGGGGCCGGGGGCCGGGGTAGCGGCTGGACAGCTGGCCTGTGGGGGCGGGGCGAGGCTGGATCCAGGAGTGTGGTGACATGCGCTGCGGCAAGCGCTGCTGGGGCTGTTGCAACAGCGCAACAAGCGCAGCGTGTGGGGGTAGGTCCTGTCCAGCCGCCATTGCTCACAGGCTCAGGTGCCCACCCACGGCCATGTCCTGGCCACTCCTTCAATCACTCCGTTCCCCATGAACGGCCATCGCCCTCCCCTCGCCCCCCATCGCTGCGCCGCCAGGGAGGAGATGGGTTTGATCTGGGACCACGCCTTCGGGCCGCAGCAGCTGGCCGTGGACCCGGCCGAGTGCCGCATCCTGCTCACAGACCCGGCCATGAACCCCACCGCCAACCGGCAGCAGATGCTGGAGGTCATGTTCGGTGGGTGGCGGTGGTGGCCGGCGTGTCCCTGTGTGGGGGGCAGGGGAGATGGGGGGCTGTAGGCAACGACGTGCCGCCAAGTTGCCTGCCGAAACCGGAAGCGTACGGCAGTGCGAATTGGGGCGGGGAGGGGGTGCGCGGGCTGCTCTGGCCCGGAGGAGACACAGGTGCGCAGACGCAGCCCGCACAGTGGAGCTGCGAGGCCCATGACTTGTGCTGGAAAACACGAGGAATGGGAAACTCACCATGACTTGTGTGTGGTATGTGGCCGCGCAGAGACGTACGGCTTCGCGGGCGCCAACATGCAGATCCAGGCGGTGCTCACGCTGTACGCCCAGGTGTGTGTGCCCGGGTGTGTGTCCGGGTGTGTGTCCGGGTGTGTGTCCGGGTGTGTGTGCCCGGGTGTGTGTCCGGGTGTGTGTCAGGGTGTGTATCCGAGTGTGTGTCCGGGTGTGTGTCCGGGTGTGTGTCCGGGTGTGTGTCCGGGTGTGTGTCCGGGTGTGTGTCCGGGTGTGTGTCCGGGTGTGTTAGAGAGCACAAAGGAAGGGAACACACAGGACTGTGTGTGCGATGCGGTGCGACGCTTAACGGTGTTAGCGTTCGCGTCCTTTCCTGCACCGACCTGCCGAGCCGTTTTCACCGTACCTGCTCTCACATCAGCCACATGTCCACAGGGCCTGCTGACGGGGCTGGTGGTGGACAGCGGTGACGGCGTGTCGCACGCGGTGGCGGTGGTGGACGGATACGCCTTCCCGCACCAGGTGTGTGTGTGTGTGGGGGGGGGGGGTTAGATACCAGCCCGAACTAAACCGAACCGAATGCAGAAGAGCGAGGAGGAGAGCGTGGCCTATGCTTGAGGGGCGGGGGGCAGTGGTTCAGGGATGGCCACGGAAGGCAAGGGGTGGGCTGTGTCGTGAGTTCGTGGGCGGGAGAAAAGGGTGTCGATGGGGCGGCGAACTGGCGATGGACCTGGTTGGGTGCGGAGCTGCAGACGGACAATGCCCAACAGCAAACCGCCATCGAGTGGCACCCAGCCTTAGCACCTTCCCCGGTTGCCCTCTTAACCCAATCCGCATGGCTGCCCGGCTGCCCGGCTGCACACACGACCTGCCCGACTGCCCGGCTGCCCGGCCGCAGACCAAGCGCCTCAACATCGCCGGGCGCCACGTGACCGCCTACATGCTGGAGCTGCTGCAGCGCCGCGGCTACTCCCTCAACAGGACGGCGGACCTGGACGTGGTGCGCGCGTGTGCGTGTGCGTGTGTGAAACACAAAACAAACGGAACAAAGCCGCCGTGTGTGTGTATGTGTGTGCAGTGGTGGAGGGGGGAGGAGGGAGGGGAGCGGTTTGGGGATTGGGGAGGGGCGTGGGGAGGTGTGTGTGGGGAGGGGAGCACACAGGCCCAACGAGTGGGTCGCACTTGTCAACAGATTGCGAGCAGGGTCGTGGGTCTTCGGTGGGGATTGTTGTCGCCGCAGCACCATGACGACGAAACCGTCCGCTACCGCACGACCCCGCACCCCTTTTGCCCTGCACTTCCTTAACTAATCATGAATGTAACCCTGCCCTACACGCCACACGCCGCCTGCCTCCAGGTGCGCGACATCAAGGAGCAGTTGGCCTACGTGGCGTTCGACTACGCCGCGGAGATGCGGCTGGCGCGCGAGACCACGCACGTGATGCGCTCCTACACGCTGCCGGACGGGCGGGTCATCCGGCTGGGGCCGGAGCGCTTCATGGCGCCCGAGGCCATGTTCAACCCGCGGATGCTGGTGAGGGCGGGAAGGAGAGAGCGTGGAGCGTGTGTGTGTGTATGTGTGTGCGTGTGTGTGGATGTGTGTGTGCGTGTGTATATGTGTGTGTGCGTGTGTGTTAAAAAAACGAAACGAAAGCCCGCCCAGACGACGCCGGAGTTACTTACGGATACCTACCAATTTACCGAGCGTCGCGTGGTTGCCGTCACCCAGGTAGTCATACTTACCCGCGATAAGCCTGTAACCCCACGGGCGACCATTCGGCCTGACCCCGCGATGCACCTGTATGCGTCCATGCTCCGCACCCTGGGCGCGCTAAACAACGTGTGCGTGTGTGTATGTGCGTGTGTTGAATATACAACAGAATGAAATATGTGTGTGTGCACCCGCGATACGGTATGCTGGGGTCTTCCCCACATGCACAGGACAAAAGCGTCGGCGCGTCGCGCACAACACATCCTCCATTCCTCGTGTTTGCCTCCTGCAGGTGCTTCGTAACCCGCACACAAACACGAACAAACACAAACACACACACACACACACACACACACACACACTCCGCGCGCTCCCCCCCAGGACATCGAGGCGCCCGGCATCGCGGAGATGGCCTTCAACGCGATCCAGGACGCGCCCATCGACAACCGGCGCGGGCTGTACGAGCACATCGTGATCAGCGGCGGCAGCACCATGTACCCGGGCATGTCCACCCGCATGGACAAGGAGATGCGGCAGCTGTACCTGGACCGCGTGCTCAAGGTGGGGGAGGCGGAGGAGGAGGAGGAGGAGGAGGGGGAGGAGGAGGGCAGTGTTAGTGGGAACAGAGTGGATTAGTCACCTGGCTGAAGTGCCGACGTCCAAGGGGGAAGGGGTTGCGAGGTCAAGGCAATGGGAGCAGGGAGGGTTGGGATGCGCCACTACCTAAACAACGCAGGCCGTGAGGTTGCGGTGGATGCACGTGGCGGACAGCCCGCCGGGACAAGCGTGCATACACCGAACCATTCCCCCACCACCTTCTTGGCATCTGTGTTTCCCCTACTTCGTGCTGTCGGTCGCACACCACCATCAACCCGCCCGCCCTGCACCGCCACCCTACCCCAACCCCCAACCCCACCCCACTCCCCGCTCTCATTCTCTCAGCTGACCATGAATGTAACCCCCACCCCGCCCCCTGCCAGGGCGACATGTCCGGCCTGCGCAAGCTCAAGCTGCACATCGCCGACCCGCCCAACCGCAAACACATGGTGTTCCTGGGCGGCGCGGTGCTGGCGGACATCATGAAGGTGAGGGGGGGGGAGGTGGGTGGGCGGGTTGGAGGGAGCGGGGGACCAGCAAGGGGCGCGGGAGGGAACGCCGTTGACGTTGATGGTGTTCAAGGTGTGTGCCGAGTACTGACAGCTTTTTGGGCGACTGCGATGTTACCGGGGTTGGTCAGTGTGATGGGGTCTGCACGCGCCGCCATCGGCAGACCTACCCGCATCCAGGCCGCGCCTCATCTGACAGACCTTGCGCAAGCGACACACTTGTGGCGCCTTTTGCCGGCGCCATCCCCTGCACCCCTGGTTCATTTGGAACTGCTCTTGACGACCTTTCCTGCCCACCTTGCACGCACGCGCCTGCGCAGAGCCACCCCGACTTCTGGATCACGCGGGCGCAGTACGCGGAGGACCCGGCGGGGGCGCTGCGCAAGTGCGGCATCGCGTAGCACTGAGGACTCGCCCGGCTGGCTGCACAGGGACTTTGTGCGCTGTCTTAGAAGGACACACGGGGCAAGGGTGTGCGCTGTGTCAGGAGGGAATCAGAGGAACGGGTGTGTGCGCTGCGTGCGCGCGCAAGCGGCCTGGCGGCTGGAACAGCACCACTTGGCGGTGCCACTGTCTCACGCGGTGCCCAATCAGGCAACCAGGATGGCGCAGGGTTGCCGCATGGGTGGCGCGCGTTGTGCAGGGCGCTGGGGCAGTTGTCAGCAGGGGAGGTGCCAGCGGCGGCTGCCAGGCGCCGGCAAGCGGCCGGCGGCGGCCGGGCGCATGCGCAGGGCCGACCGGCAGGCGGTGTAGCAGCAGTGGCAGGCGGTGTAGCAGCGGTGGCAGGCGGTGTTGCAGCGGCGGCAGGCGGTGTAGCAGCGGGTGAAAGGGGCGCTGTAGCAGGCGGCAGCTGGACAGTGCGGCCTAGTGCGGCCAGGCAGCCATGCACCGAGCCGCAGAGCCAGGCCGCCTAGCTGTATTTGCTGGGGGTGCCTGTGGTAGTGGCGTGGCGCAAAGGACGTGCGTGATATCATGTGAGGCTGGCGGCTGGCGGCGGACGATTTGGCACGACCGCGGACCGGGCTTTAGGGCCAAGGAGCCGCAAGCAGCCGCATGCATTGTGGGTGGCGTGGCCTGGAGCCTCCTACAACGCGTTGCTTGGTGTAATGAATTCAATGGCACTTCATTCCGCAGTGTCAATTGAGCCCACTTTGGGGACAGGTTCGATTTTGTGGTGTGAGGGCCGCCTCACCCCGGTTAGCGCACGTGCTTAAGTGCTCTGCAGCAGTGTCGTCGCAGGGTGCAAACGTCGGGTTGCATGCAGGGGCGACCTGACCATCTCGGGGGCTGTATTGGGCTCGGGGAGCCACCGCTGCCGCCCGCCACCCGGGGGCAGCGGCCAGGGCGCACCGTGCGCCCGGTGCTGCCATGCGATGGCCGATGGCACGCGTGGAGGGCAGCAAAACACCACGACTGTGTGGTGCGATGAGCAAGGCATGGCTGCGCGGCTAGCCGGGCGCTGGAAATATCGAACTGCTGATGCACTGTTGCCACAATTTGTCTATGCTAGCTGAGTACGGTACTTGACTGGCCAGGCGCCTGGCTTCCGCACCATATTGTTTCGCTAAAATTCTCAAGCTCTGTAGCTGTCTTCTAGCCTAACAGAAGCCCAGCGAGCTGCGGTATCAGCTAGCGGGTCGCGGCGCACGCAGGCGCAGCCGCGCTGGCACGGCTGCACGGGGCGGTTGGGGCGTTGGCCTGCGTTGGCATACCTGGGTGATGGCGCTGGGGGCTGGCCTGTGGCGAATGTCGGCCGCCTGACGGAAGGGCGTACAGCGCGATTCCATTGTAGGGCGGCGTGAGGGGGAGGGTGGGGGGGCTGGGCGAGTCACTTCGGCTTCATTGACCCGACACTCTTAATAGCCCATGCGCCATGCGTGACGATCACGTCTGTCATACCGGCGCATTCGGGCCCCGTGTCCAGCTAAAATATATTATCTGATACTTGCTTTCATTCTGTACTCGTCCTGACGCCCGTGTGAGCCCCTAGACAAACCTAATATCGTGCTTTAACCCTGCCAACTCTTTGACGACTGACCATGCCCTGAACACCTGGGTTTGTGTTGAGTAATATAATAGCTAGCTAGCTTGTGCTTTCTGTCACCGTCGCCGGGCTTGCCGGGGCATGGCAAGCGGTTCTCTTCAGCGATGTGGCTTGCCATCTGTGGCGGGGGCGACACCACGATCATGTAGACCACCGATATGCGTTGCCGCAGCCGGCCGAGGACTTCCCAGGCTTGCTCGCCGTGCGCTGCGCCCGGACCAGCGCTCAGCCGCGCTGACCAGTTCTGGCGTCTTGAGCGGGAGAAAAGGATGGCAGAACAGCGGCGTGTGCCACTCGCCACGCAGGCGGACGATAGCGCAGTCGAGCGAGGCGAGCATGCTCGTGCCGCTGGGGCTCGACTTTCTCACGTTCCTTTCCGCGACAGTGCTGGTGATCCCGCTATTCAAGTCTCTAAAGCTATCACCTGTATTGGGCTTCCTCTTCAGCGGCGTGGTGTTGAAGCAGCTTGGGTAAGCCGGTCGCGCGCTTTTGAGCATCGTGTCAGCGCTCGGCGCCAGCCACAGAATGCAACTCCCAGCCCCGCTAAATGCCACACAAGCATGTAAAATATCCGATGGCAGGGACCGCAGCGGGCGCAGGTGTAGTTCGCACGTGAACCGGGGCGGCGCGTGGGCGGTTGTGTGGTCTCCCCGACGCCCCGTCCGACCCCTTGCAACACCCTCACAACGCGTGCTGCGGTCCGCGACCACACGCCTGACATGCAGCCCCTTTGGCACCCTGCCTCCCCTCGCGCTGATTTCGTTCCGGCTGGCTCTGCCCGCCGTGGCCGGCCCGCCCGTTCCCACAGGCTGTTTCAGGACCTAAAGGACACGGAGCGCCTAGCAGAGTTGGGTGTGCTGTTCCTGCTGTTTGAGATGGGGCTTGAGCTGTCTCTGGACCGTCTCAAGGTGAGATGGGCGAATGGAAGGAGAGGGGGCGGGTGGGGTTGGGGTGGATGGCGTCACATGTTTGTAGGTCCAAAAGGATGCGGGCCAGGGGCTGGGTGTGAAGGACGAATCCGTTTGGAGTCAATGCGGCAGGCGGCGCCGTTGCAGGCCGGCGCGGGAAGGCATGGTGAGGCAATCAGACGCAGTATCGGTACAGGGACTATGGTAGGATTGTATTCGCACCTGCGCTGCACGAGTACGCTGCTGTCGCATCCGCGCAACGCCACACGTGAGCTCTGTGGCCCGCATTCAACCACACCCATCCCGTCACCCCCCCCCCCCCGCACACACAGGCTCTCGCCAAGTACGCGTTCGGCATCGGCAGCCTGCAGGTGCTGCTGTGCACGGGCATCTTCACGGCCTTCGCGCTGCCGGCGGGGCACAGCATCGGGACCATCTTCCTGGAGCAGGTGGGGGCTGGCGCTTGGGCGGCGGCATAATGGCGGGGTGGGGGAGGTATCCAGGGAGCTACCCAGCTAGCCAGCTGGCTGACATGCCGGCTAGCCCAGGTTTATTGCAGCATCAGGGCCGTACAGGGCGGAGGCTTGACAGGAAGCGAGGGGACGTGATGCAGCCGCGCGGCAAGTGCTCAGCACACAGCAAGCGCGGCTGCGGGCGCCAGCACCGCACTTCACGCGCGCATCCCGCTCCGCGAACCCTATCCTGTCCCGCCCCGCTTTTCCCCAAACACCATCACCTTCAACTCGCCACCCATGCCTGGCCTCACACCCACCCAACCACCCAACCAACCACCCAACCAACCAACGGCCCAACCAACCAACTCGTCCCCACGCCCCCACCAACACCAGGTTGCGCACGCGCCTCACCGGCTGGTGTCCATCCGCTCTGTGGACGAGGCGGTGGTGATTGGCGCCGCGCTGTCCATGAGCAGCAGCGCCTTCGTGCTGCAGCTGCTGCGCGAGCGCGGCGAGGTCACGTCCAAGTTCGGCAACGCCACACTGGGTGTGCTGCTGTTCCAGGTGGGCGGTGGCGCTGTGGTGGTGGGGTGGTGGGGTTAACTTCGAACCGATCCCGTAGGGGATGGTGGGGGTGGTGGGGGTGGTGGTGGGGGGTCCAGGTGGGGGTTGTGGATTCCAGATCAAACTGCACCGAACCCAATGCAACAGAGCGAGGAGGGGGTGTTGGGATGGGGTTGGGGGTGGTGCGTTGGTGGCGGTGCGCGTGTAGCGGTGGCGGTGTGTGCTTGGGTGGAGATGGTTACGGGGCGGCCCTGTGCTAAAGCCCGTACCCATGGATGCAGCCAACCGGTGATGGAGTGCTATGGTGGTCAAGTAAGACGCATGCAGTCCCACATCCCCCCACACCCCTGCACCTCCCCACACAACCCCCTGCACCTCCACCTGCGCCTCCACAGGACATTGCGGTGGTTCCCTTCCTGGTGCTGCTGCCGCTCATCACCACACACGGCACCGACCTGGAGGTGAGCAGCGGCGGTAACAGGGGCACCGCGGCAGCGGGAACACACGCGGCCGGGACGGCCGGGACGGCCAGGGAGACGCCATTCACACCCACCCGGCCTTTGCATCTGGCCTGCACCGGGCCCTCGGAGCCCACCACCCTCTCTGGCCCGCGCGCTCTTCCTGCCCCTCCTGCCTTCACTTCTTAAATAAGTATGAATGTAGTAACCCCTCCTGTCATCATCCCGAGCCCTTGCCCTCCTCCTCCTGCCGCGCAGGGCGCCTCCCCCGTGAGCCTGCTCAGCCAGCTGGGCCCCACGGCGCTGCAGACGGTGGCGGGGCTGGGCGCACTGCTGCTGGCGGACCGGCTCATCATGAAGCGCATCTTCGAGGTGCGCGGCAGCAGCGGCAGCAGGGACTGGGGCAGTGAGGGGAGGGGGCGGCGGGAGCAGCAGGGGGAGGGGCAGCAGCAGGGGCAGGGGAGGAGGTGGGGGCTGAATGTGGGCTACTGGGATGTGTGTGCGTTTTGGGAAAAAGATATCACATCGCATGGACAGAACGACATGAATGCGGGTGAGGAGTATTGGGGATAAATGCCAGAATTGGGTCAGCCTGGAATTGTCGGCAGGGTCTGCTCCTGATCAGCTCCCGCTCCCCTTTGGTTCCCTCTTGGATGGCTTACCCATTCCCCCACGGCCTCCCTTGCCTCCTCCTCTCCCCTCCTCTCCCTCTCCCGCCCCAGATGGTGGCCCAGTCGCGCAACAGCGAGACCTTCATCGCGCTGTGCCTGCTGACGGTGGCGGGCACGTCGCTCATCACGCAGCGCCTGGGGCTGTCAGACACCATGGGCGCCTTTCTGGCGGGCGTGCTGCTCAGCGAGACAAGCTACCGCACACAGGTGGGGCCGGGCGGCGGCATGGAAGGAGGCTTGCTGCATTGGAAGCGTTATCTGGGGAGTTGGGAATCGGGGAAAGGGGGTGGGTAGGCATTCATGCGAACGGTGTGTATTCAAGATGGAAGTGCCGGGGGGCCGGGGTGGAGGGGGAGGCACGTGGATCGGAAGGATGTGAGGTCGGAGACCGGCTGGGACTACTTACGCCTCACCACCACCGCCACCACCACCACCCGCCACGCCTGACCTCGTGCCCCCGCCACCCCTCCCCCTCCGCTCCAGGTGGAGGCCGACATCCGGCCCTTCAAGGGTCTGCTGCTGGGGCTGTTCTTCGTCACCACCGGCTCCTCCATCAACCTGCAGTTCCTGCAGCTGCACTGGCAGGAGGTGGGGCCGGCGCGGCGGTTTGCGTGCGTGTTTGCGTGCATGTGTAAGCACTTGTATGTGTTTTTTTGTGGGCCGAGAGGCGTGCGGCGGATGAGGCGAGCATCAGCCGGGTGTCGAAAACTCAGGAAGGGTTCACTGTAACTGCCGCGCTCTCCTTAACCTTCAACCTCGCACTCTTCGGACTGCAGGCGGGCTGGATCCTGGCGGGCCTGGTGACCATCAAGACGGTGGTGGTGGCGGCGGTGGGGCAGCTGTTCGGACTGACCAGGTGCGTGGGCGTGGGGTGTGGGATGTGGGGTGTGGGTTGGTGGCGGGGGTGGCGGAGGAGGAGCACATGGAGATGTGGAAGGGAGTGGAATGGCGGCGACAGCGGGGTCACGGCACGGTCAGGCCATCAGGCTCGCTCAGCAACCGCGGGACACGGCATGTGCTGGGAGTAGCCTCTTGCCAAACCTACTGACTGCGTTTGCATATTCGTAATGTTGCATGCAGGAGCGAGAGCATTCGGACTGGCTTCATGCTATCGCAGGTAAGCACCGCGGTCGTTTACTTTCTGCGGGCTCGCAGTTACACACAACACCGCCTAACCGCTCGCTGTTACTGGGGTGGCTGAATTAGCCTATACATACAAGGTGCCGCATTCTTGTCTGAGCACCTAGCCAGTGCGGCTGCTCATGGGCACACCTCGGCCCCGTCTCCACAGGGCGGCGAGTTTGCGTTCGTGTTGTTGTCGCTGGCCAACCAGCTGCGCATCCTGCCCACCAACCTCAACCAGCTGCTCATCATCGTGGTGCGTGGGGGTGGCGGTGGGGCAGGAGTGGGGCAGGAGCGGGGCAGGAGCGGGGCAGGAGCGGGGCAGCAGTGGGGCGGTGGTGGGGCAGGAGTGGGGCAGCAGTGGGGTAGGAGTGGGCTGGTTCGGGCAAGGGGCAGGGCGGGTGGCCTTGCGGTGGGCGGGCAAAGGCTAGGGCGCAACACGTGCCACTCCGTGCAACACACCCTGTCCGCCCAGCAGACAGCACCAAACATCAGAACCCCACGTGACACTGAGCTGCTGCTGCTGCCGCTGCTCTGTTCCCGCGGGCCGCAGGTGGTCCTGTCCATGGCGCTGACGCCCTTCCTGGCAGAGTCGGGCAAGGTGGTGGCCAACAAGCTGGACGAGCTGTGGCCGCCGGCGCCGCGCGGCAGCCCCAGCGGTGGCAGCGGCGTGCCGGCACTGGCGGGCGTGGGGCCTAGCGTGGCGTTGCTGGGAGCGGGCGGCGGTGATGGGGCGGCGGCGGGCGGCAGGAGCAGCTCGGACGACGACGCGTTGCACCACCAGGTGTGTGTCTGTGCGAGAGAGAGAGAGAGAGAGAGAGTGTGTGTTTTGTTTGTGTGGGCTTGGGTGTCACGTGTTGTTGGGTTGGGTGGGAGTGGGGTGGGGCTTGGCGAGGTGGGTGGGGTTTGGGGTTTCGGCGCGAACTCGGCGCCTTCCCATCAATGTGCAGCGAAGCGGCCCAGCCACTCGCAGCGGCTCTCCTTGGGCTTGGGATCAAGTACCCCGTCCACTTCCCTCCTCGTCCCTCCCACCCAACCCGCCACGCACACACACACACACACACACACACACACACACACACACACACACACACACACACACACACACACACACAGCACACGCACGCAACTCTGGGCGGGCCTCGTTTTGTTGTTTTCAATACACACGCCACGTGTCACCCGCAGGTGCCGGACCCGGTGGTCATCTGCGGCTTCTCGCCCGCCGGCCAGATGGTGGCCAACATGCTGGAGAGCCCGCTGGCCACGCCGGGCGGCGGCGGCGAGCCGCCCGCCTACCTGGCGTTCGACCTGGACCCGGAGCGAGTGGCGGCGGGGCGCAAGGCGGGCTTCAAGGTGGGCGCGAGGGCGCGAGGGTGCGGGTGTGCCGGTGCGGGTATGTGGGTGCGGGTGCAGGGGGTGGGAGTGGGTGGGAGTGGGTGGGTGGGTGTGCTGGAGGGTGGGGGTGGGGGTATGGGGGTGGGGGTATGGGGGTAGGGGGCATGGCACGAGAGAAGGCGGGGGACGTGGTGCTGCTGTTTGGCGCGTGAGCGTGTCGCGATTTCATGATAGCGACATGATCCCTGCCCCTCCATTCCGCCCACGCCTATCCCTGCGAACCTCCCGCACCCCCGCTGCGCCCGCCCGCGCGTGTGCAGGTGGTGTGGGGCGACGCCACGCGCGGCGCCGTGCTGCGTGCCGCGGGCGTGGATGCGCCGCGCGCCGTGGCTGTGTGCTACGCCGACAAGGAGTCGGCGCTGCAGGCGGTGTACACCTGCCGGGCAGAGTTCCCAGCCGTGCCCATCTACGCCTGCGCCGCGGACCTCAGGTGCGGCTGCGAGCGGGGAGGGTGGGGAGGATGGGGAGGATGGGGCGGCGCGGGGGAGGGAGGGAGGGGGTCGAGGGCGGCTGCCCAGCAGGGGGCGAGGAGGCGGGGCGAGAGGCGGGGCGCTTGCGCGGGGCGAGGAGGCGTGGGGAGGAGCGGCGAGGAGGGGCTAGGAGGGTTTGGCGCGTTGGAGGCGGATGGATGGGGCCGTGCCGGGCCGCTAGGGCCAGCAGCTCACCTCACCTCCCACCCCGCACCCGGCCTCACCCCACCACCCCTGGACCCAACCCCCAGCCACCCCTGGAACTCCCCACCCCACCCTCCCGCCACCCCTCCCAGGCACGCCGCGGAGCTGGAGGAGGCTGGCGCCAGCCGTGTGATCATCCGCTCCGTGGAGGCGGGCCTGGCGCTGGGCGGCGCGCTGCTGGGAGAGATGGGCGCCAGCGAGGCCGACTTGGCCTACCTCAAGCGCGGCATCGAGGAGACCATCGAGGCGCGCACGCAGGCGCTCAGCGACTGGATGCACAACAACAGCGAGCAGGTGCGGGGGCGGGGAGAGGGGGGCGGGGGAGAGGGGGGCGGGGGGGGAGAGGGGGCGGGGTGAGGGGGGCGGGGGAGAGGGGGGCGGGGGGGAGAGGGGGGCGGGGGAGAGGGGCGAGGGGGAGAGGGGCGAGGGGGAGACGGGGGCAAGGGATGGGATGGGGGCGTGGGGATGGGATGGGCGGGATGATGGGTGCGTGCTTAGTGGTAGTCTGTTGTGGTGTACGTGCGAGCGTCCAGGCAGCTGGAGGTCCACCGTCAGTGTGGAAAGGATAATCAGTGGATGCACGCCAGCGGGGCATGCCGTGCTCGTCCGACCTCTGACTCGTCGCCGCCTTTAATGAACTGCGTCCGCCCGCTTCCCTCCCCACCGTCTACCACTTCCTAAACTAATCATGAATGTGACACCCCCCCACCACCACCACCACCAGGTGCCGGCCTTCAGCTCTCTGGACATGATTGTGCTCACGGGCGAGGCCGAGGACATTGCGCGCGGGGCCGCCGCAGCAGCAGCAGTCGCAGCCGCGGAGCGCGACGCCCAGGTCGCCGCCGCGCTGTCCGCGGAGGCGGCGCAGCCGTCGCCGCGGCAGCCGGTGCACGGCGCCAACGGCGCCGTGGGCGCGGTGAACGCGATGAATGGAGGCGTGAATGGCGGCGCCAACGGAGGCAGCAGCAGCGGCGCGCTGGCCGGCGTGGCGATGCCGCGCCGCACCCTGGAGGTGGAGGTGGAGGTGGCGGGCTTCGTGGGTGCGGGGCAGAACGGCGGCGGCGTGACGGCGTCCGCCGCGACGGCCACGCCGCCCACCTCGTCGTCCGACGTGGAGGGCCCGGCGCCGGGCGAGGCCGGGCCGGTGGCCGTGGTGGACGCGGATTCGCAGGCACGCGTGCGCGCGTGAGCGGCTGTGGAGATGGCACAGGTGGCGATTGGGAGCTGCGCTGCGCTGGGCAGGACGTGGGGTTGGGCAGGACGCGGGCAGGGAGCGGGAGAGGGAGCGAGTGCGGCTTTTGACGGCGTTGCTAGCGCGCGTCTTTGGCGCCTTGGCATCAGCCGTGTGTGGTGCGGATGGAAGCGCCATGCGGGGCAGGTGCTGCTGGGTCGACGTCGGGCTGCCGAAGGCAGGCCAGAGAGAGGGAAGGGAGCGGCAGGTGGCGTACGGTGCGGCAGGGATTCGTGGCGGGGGGAGGCCGGCCTGGACTGGAGGGCGGGCGGGCCGGCGGGGGCCTGGGGGCCTCCGCGCAGGGTTCATGCCTGCACGTGGTTTGGTTGGGTGAGTCGTCCGCCAGCGCGCTGGACGCTGCATTCGAAACATCGGAATGAGTTACATCACATGGCGTGGTACGGTGCGACGCATCATCTTCCCACTTTTCCCCTTGAGAGGGAGATCCAAAACCGTTCTTGTCGCATGTGTGATTCAAGCTTGGAAACCTGTCCTATGCTATGTCCGGGAGATGAGGTAGTTTCGAAACCTTCAGTAGTGGGCGCAGCCCACTTTTCCCTTGAGCGGGAACGACCTTTCGTTTCGCTGTGAGGGGACGCGAGGCGGACGCGCAGAGCCGGACTGGTCGCATGCTAGCATGACGGCGCATGGGAGGCATGCCGTATGGGCGTACTGCACTGCAAGGTTGGCGCCACTGGACCAGTGAGGCAACCGTGTGTGTACTGTGTGGACGACGGGAGTGTTTATTCGCCATGCAGTTTTGGGACACCTGGGCTTTTGCGCGATTGTGTTCGTGTTTTGCTCTGTGCCGTTAGCTCCTGCGCAAGTATACTTGTTGCAGTGCGGCTATATCTTTGGATCGGTTCGTGTTTCTGGTGGATGTTGGTTTGCGTGTGGGAAAGTACGCCTGGCCGCGTCGTTGAAGAACGGGTTTTGCGCAGCCTGAGCACAGTGCTTCCTTGAAGCCTTCGGCTGCACGGTGTGTTGGTAGTGTTCGCCTAAGCCGGGCCACAGTGTAAAGAAGCACCATGCAACAAACGTGCACTTCCTTCCGTCGGTACAGTAACAGCGCGCGAACGACGCACCAATGCCTTGTCCCTTCTTGCTACGCATTTATGTGGGCACGGGTGGGAGCCACACACATCGGGACTACGCTTTCCTGCCCCTTGCCATGTTCCATCACAAACGTGCACTTCCTTCGTGCTGTGACACGCGAGAGGCTCGTCGCTGGACCGGTGTCAACAGTCCATGGACACGCGAGGTCGCTGACAACAAGCATCGTTGGGCATTCTAGGTGATCGCTGGCTGACTGTTGCGGCAGTCTGTCTGGCGCCTGACGAGTCAGCAAGTTCCTTCAAGAGGATGTGGCCAGCGGATGCCAGCGGGCTGTGCGGGGTGTACTTGACGACCACAAGTGAGACGAGCTGCAGAATGGTCCCAAAAACAAAGCAAACGGAAGTCTGCTGCAATAGACATCCACAAAGCGGCCAGGAGGCCTTTAAAGTTGTTGTTGTTAACCTCCAGATTTCGCGGAGGCCGTTTGGCAGTGACGAAGCTTATGCGTCTTGTACAATGCCGGCGCCGTGAAACACTCGAGCTGACGAGACCAGCACCACTAGCAGTTGAGCGTCAGGCATGTCCTTGACATGATGCGGACAGATTACCAAAACCCTGCCAAGGAACTCAGCACTAGCTTTTGCAAATTAACTCGCTGCGCACAACTTGCCGATATACTCACTGTTCGCCTTCTCTAAATCAGGGAAGGCGAAAATCCGAGGCCCAAATTGCCCGAACTCCTCGACTCTCAGGAGCGTTAAGCGACTAGGATCTTTGTACGCAAGTACTCGCACTACAAAGCAACGGCACCTTGGGTAACGTCGATGCAGGCAAGTGCGTCTGCTGCACGGTGGCACGTTTTCGCGGGCCCAGCACGCCTCGCGCTGAGTGAGGGCGCGCTCAGCTGCGCGCGGCTTGCGCAGAGGCACTCGGTTGCTTCCTTTCATCAGCAGGGCTTGATATCTGGGGTTCCCGTCGGGCAGCGACTTTACCAGAAATGTTTCGAAGAAACCCAGCTTTCCACAGCCCCGGTTGCACCCGAACGCACTGACATATGAATTTTTTGTCATATCACAGGCCTACGAGCTGATCGGCCGCGCTGGCGCGGGCGCCAACTCCACCGTGTACCGCGCCAAGTTTCCAGACACGGGTGTGACGGTGGCGATCAAGAAGCTCGATGGGCACCACACCCCCGTGGCCCAGGTAGTGCAGGAGGCTGCGGTCATGCGCGCGTGCGCGCACAAGCACACGGTGGAGCTGTTAGCGGCCTACCAGGCGGAGGGAACAGGCTCTGTCTATCTGATTATGGAGCACGTCGAGCACAACCTGTCACGCGAGCTGCTGCTGAATCCACGAGGTCTGCCGCTACCGCGCGCTAAGCTGATAATCTACCAGCTAGCTCAGGCACTGGAACTGATGCATGCCAAGCAGGTGAGCATCATTGCAAGGGAGGCATACCAGGGGGCGCACCGTGGGGGCGCAGAGAACATGGACCCTTGAATCTACAAGATCCAACCCGCAGCACACTTTGGCCATGCGCAGTGGACGCACGCCGACATCAAGCCAGCCAACATCCTGCTCACGGGCGGCGCGCTCAGCAACGTGAAGCTGTGTGACTTTGGGTCCGCCACCTCGCCTTTGCTGACCACCGTCACGGCCTCTGACGACCTCAACGGCGCTGCCTGCACGCCACCGCCGCCGGCAACCACGGCCGCTGCGAGCCGCTGGTACTGCGCGCCGGAGTCTCTGCTGGGTGGAAACGCGACGCCTGCCAGTGACATCTGGGCAGTTGGTGAGTGTGTGGACATGTAGGTAGGCGACTAGGCGTAGAGCAAAGACAGACACAGTTTCATGGGCTGAACCTGGACTTGGCGGGGCGAAGGCTACGGCAGCACACAAACGCATGAGACGCGCGCGCCCCGACAGCCATTTGGGTTGGGCCCGGATGGGCCCAGCGTCATTCTCCATCTGGGTCAGGCCCAGCCTTTGTCAGTTTGCGAGTTCACGGACTCCCGACGTGCAGTAGTCAAACCCCTCCTCCGGACACGAAGCCGTCGGAGCACTCCGCCTAACTCGCGAACATCTTTGGCCGACCCACATCGCCGTCGCCTGCCTGACCCACATCGCACCCCACCGCACCGCACCGCGCAGGCTGCCTGCTTGCCGAGCTGCTGACTGGCAAGCCGGTCATGCCGGGGAGCGAGGAGGAGCTGGACCAGGTGTGCTGGGTCATCGCCACCATCGGGCACCTGGCGCCGAGCCAAGAGGCGCTGCTGCAGCTGCTGCCGCCCGAGCAGCGTGCGCGGGTGGAGGCGGCACGTGCGCGGGGGCCGCTCCTGGACAAGTGAGTAGCGAGGCAGCGACCAGCGACCACGACCTCCGTTGCTGATAGTAATATCTGCAATTTCAACCCCTATTTTGTCATGTACAGCGTTAGCTGCAAGAGTGCTAACCAACAAGCCTTTGCCGCGCCTGTTTTTCTGCCGTCTAGGATGCCCAAGGTGGCCAGCTGCCCGGCTCTTGGTGCGGTGCTGCGGGCCTGCCTCAACCCCGACCCGGCTGCACGGCCCACCGCGGCCCAGCTGCAGGCGCACCCCTTCTTTGACGACCTGCGCGCCGCCCTGGCCGCAGCCGCCAATGCCGCTGCGGCGTCCAAGCCTGCCAGCTGCGACGGCAGCGGCAGCGACGGCGACGGCAGCAGCGCGCGGCGGCGCAGCTCGGCAGACGGCTGCACCGCCACTGCAATGGACATCGACACGCCGCCTTCCGCCGCAGCCGCCTCTGGCGCTAGCGGCAGCGCGTCCACTTCACCGGACGAGGCCGCCGCAGCGGCGGCAGCCGGCCGGACGCTTGCGTCCGCTGACGGTGCGCCGACAGCGGTGGCACCTCCACGGGCGCCGCGCCGTGTTGGCGGCGTGCAGGCGGCGGTGCAGCCAGCACCTAGGCCGCGCGTCTCCGCACTCACCGCCACCATCCGCGGCCGCGGGCCTTTCGAAGGCGACGGGTCTTACATTGACCTGATGCCGGCGGTCCTCCGCCTGGCGGCGCGCTGGGAGATGGCGGTGGCGGACGAAGGAAAAGGCCCGATCGCGCTGGCGGCGTGCCACTCTGCCGCGCTGCCCGCTCCACTGACGACGGCCTGCAGTGGCGAGCTGCCGCTGGCGCCGCAGGCGATCGGCACCAGCTTCGGCGGCTGCAGCGCCGCCGGCACAAGCGTGGGCGGCGCCAGCGCGGCTGGCGCGTGGGCAGGCTTTGGCAGCGTGGGCGCTAGCGGCGGCGGCGGCGGCTGCACCAGCGCCGGCGTTATCGCTGCTGCGGCGGCGGCGGTCGGGTCCATGCCAGGAGCGTCCGGCTGCATGACCCCCATCGCCGCCGCTGCGGGTGGCTGCGGCGCCGCACCACCTGGGGGAACAGGGGTGGCGGGCACGTCTGCTGGCGGCGCGGCGTCCACTGCGCCGTCGCCGATGCAGTGCACGCCCGCGGCGATGCCGGCGTCTGCCGCCTCGCCCCCGCCACTGGCCTCAATCGCCGCGGCTGCGGCAACTACGCTCGCTCCCTCGACCACCGACCCCACGCTCGGCATCCCCATCGCGGCCGCCGTGCCGGTGTCTGCCGACGCGGCGGGCGAGGCGACGGGCGCGAAGGCATCCATCCCCATCTCCTCCTCTGTCGGGCACGTGCCCTACCTGGCACGCGTCTCCCGCCTGGCAGCCTCCAGCAGCGGCGCGGCGGCTGCAGGCTCTGGCACCCGCGCCGGTAGCGGGGCCTACGACTCTCCACTGTCGAAGGGTGCTGGCGGCGGCGCCGCCGCAGCTGCCGCGGCAGGCAGCCTGCCGTCATTCGGCCTAAGCCCTGCCCAACTGCGCAGCCGCGCGATTGTGAACCGCGCGCGCCGCCACGCGGCCGGTTCCGGCCACCAGCACCAGAACAGCAACACCAGCGGCAACCATTTCCACCACCAGCACCAGCTGCACGGCGAGTTCGCGGCGGCGGCCAGGGCCGGCTCCCCGCGCGCAGGACGGAGCGGCGGCGGCGCCGGCCTGGGCGCCAGCGCGACCTTGCTGCAGCAGGAGCTGCATGGCGCGCAGCAGCCACACCACCACTTCCGCGGCCACGCTGGCGCGCCGCCGGCCGCAAGGCCGCATGGCGCTGCCGGTGGCGCCGCAGCCACGGGGCTGGGCGCGCGACACGCGGGCCACGCCACTCGTCGCTCCTTCGCGGATCTGTCCGAGCTCGCCTCCGTGTCTGAGATGGCGCCGCTGGCCTGCGGTAACGACGCTAAGCAGGACACCAAGCGCCTGCGACGCATCGCTGCCAACGGCGGAGGCGACGAGGCGGGCGGCGGCGGCGGCGGTGGCGGAAGCCTGGGTGCCGGCAGCCTGCTCAGCGGTGAGCTTGGGCTGCTGAGCTCACTGCCGGAGCACGCGCAGTTTCTAGGAAGCGCGGACACCACAACGTTGGGCGCCGGTGTGGGCAGCGGGTCCGCGCCGCGACGGCGCATGCGGCGCAGCAGCAGCGGCACAGGCATGGCGGCGCAGCAGTTTGCGTTTGGCGCCGCGGGCGTGGTCGTGGCCGGCGGCGCCGGCACTGCGGCGGTGCAGCAGCCGTGGCGGCCGGAGGCGACGGGTCGCAGCCAGCCCATCGCCATGAAGCCACGTGTGGGTGGCGGCGGCGGCGGCGGATTCCATGTGCTCATGGACAGCCCCAGTACTGAACTCAACAACAACAGCGGTGCCTCTGAGGCGTATCTCCAGGAGGACGTGGCTTAGAAAGGCTCGTGAGAACCGCAAGCAAGCAAACAAGCGAATGTACAGCAGGATTCGGGATGGAGACGGGCGTGTGCTCTCTGGCACGTGTCCGGCACGGTACTTATCATTGGTCTGTCCTTTGCACATGTCAGCAGGAGCTCAGGGGTCAGCGCTGCGAGGAGGTTTCGTAGGTTGCAGGCAAGCAGACAGGAAGACAGGAAGGGCAGAGACGTGATGCGCCAAGCGCGCCGGGGGGCAAGCGGTGGACGACATTTAGTGCCACCTGGAATGAGTGTGTGGTCGTGGAAAGGTGTTGGGCCTGGCTGCACGTGAGGAGCTTTGCACGCATTGCATCTGCTCACGGGGCACAAGATCCGTTCTTGGCTTTGTGTATACAAGTGGATAGGCAGTTGGGCAGTGTGTATCGTTAGATTTATGCCGCGTTTGGACCACACCTAGATTTATGTGTTGATGGTGTGTCGAGGCTTTTCAGCAGGCTCGACTGAATAAAATGTTTGGCGAGTCTGCTCTTTTTTGCTTATCCATTTCTTTTTGTTGATGAAATGCGTATCCCGGGAGTGCACCTGTCACTCTGTCCGTGTGGGGCATTCTGTGTGAGCTGTCATCCTGGCATCCAGGCAGGTCTTATCCCTTCTGGTTGGAGTGGTGTTGCCAGGTGCAAAACAGCAAACGGTGACCCACAGAATTCCTGAAGACGTGTGATCCGAGGCTTTGCTGTCAACGCACGACAGCCAATCAGATTGGCAACAATCAGTAAGCATACATGAATGCAAGGTCATCGGGGGTATGCACGCTGTATGGTCTAGATGGGCGGCTGGAGGAGGAGGAGTGGCGCCACAAGGTGGCCGGTGCGTGTGAGATCCTTGGTCCGCACCGTATTGTACGGTACACTGACACATGAGCAAGCTATGACTTGTGACGCTTGACTCCTGCATGTGTGCATTGGTGGAGCATATATGGGCAACACTGTTCTCGATGGCTAGAGTTCTGCGGCCAGTCAGAAGCGGGTGTGCCCCGGAACTCCACTGCGCCAGCAGTGCAGCACAGTAGCTACTGTAGGTCTGCTGCCATGACGATCAGCCCTCGGCTGTGTAATTAAATGTGTAAGGTAAGGACTTCACCATGGCATCCATCCCGGAGCAAGGGCGTGTACAGCGGGATGACTGGGGGCTCGGATCCCCGGGGTATTGGCAAGGGCTGCGTGGCTGACAAGTGACAGGCCGAAACACGGCATCAAGCTGGGGGCAGGGCTCGGTTCAGCGCCCAAGCCGGAACGTGGGGCCCCAGGGATTGTGGGAGCTGGGGGTGAGAGCACGGGGTGAGAGCGCGCGCAGGGAGGCATATGCAGCGTCGAGATCTTACTAAGCGCGTTTGCTCAGACACGGGTTGCCTACCGTGGCGCATGGGCGCGATCGGACAGGGTAAGCAGCAAGGTGGCTTGCTGACAGGCTGGTACGGTAGTTACGCTGGCGCGCATTCCTCACACTCCGTGGGGCATGGGAGCCTTTGCGGAGCCATGCCCCGTAGGATGGGGGGCAGGCCGTTCAGCTGCACATGCAGGCTTGCAGGGAATTGAGGGAGCCTCTGTGCACGTGTGCATGTGTTTAAGGGACTAGGTCGATTACAGGGCTGTCTGGTCAAGGCCTGGTGAATCTGGCCTGGTCAACTCCTTCTGATCCACGTGCCCAGACGCCATGCGGTTGACACCCTACTCTACTCATCCATACCCCACCAGCTCCACTCCCTCCTGTTGCCGCACCACACCAAACGGCACGCATCGTACCGCACTCGACGACCAAACGGCACGCACCGTCGACCAAACGGCACGCATTGTACCTCACACTTTTGTTTACCAAACACTAACGCACGTGCAAGTTCACAGCGAACCCACAGGGCTTTGGCAACGCTTGCGATCACCCATGTGAACAGCCAAACGCAATGGAAGCATACGGTATGCACATTGCCAAGAAAGCACCGAGGCAGAGCATTCTAGATGCACGACACACGGAGAGGGTTTTGATTAGGCAAGGCGGCTACTGGCCAAGCCTGCCCTGGGTGGGCTTGGTATTTGTCCTCGACAGTCGACACCACACAAGTCACGTCTACTTGCGCGGGGGCGCAATGTTCACCCCCAACAACAGAAGACAAGAAGTGGACTAACTCACCACTCCCACACACGTACCACACAAGAAGATTTGTCGCGTCCTAATGGCGACGCTATAAATTTCACAAGAGAAGCGAGGGTCTACCTAGAGGCAAAGCCCTCGTTCCGCACGCATCCGGTGAACGAATTGTCTGGCGCTAAACGCCCCGCTCCCAAGTTCATACAACTACCTACTGAAAGCAAGTCCGCACTCCAAGAGCCCCACAGTCCGCACAGAAAGCACACGCTCACCAGACGCCCCACAAGCCCACGCGCCGGCTCACACCCGCCACCAGCGCGGCGCGCGCCACCCGCCTCCCACGCACCCCTCCTTTCGCCTCCCGCCCCGAACGCCCACACCTTCCACACCACACATTTCCTCCTCCTCCCCCCACCTTCCTCCTCCTCTTTACCCTCCTCCTCCTCCTCCTTCTCCTCCAGCCCTCTACACCTTACGCCAGTCGAAGGCGATGGGCGCCTGCAGCAGGTGGTCGGGCACGCCGAAGCCGTCGCACAGCGCCACGGCGGCGCAGCGGGGGCCGCCCGCCGTCAACTGGCCGTACAGGTCGGCGGCGGCGGCGCGCAGCGCCGCCACGTCGGCGCGGTTGGCGGCGCCGGCGGCCAGATAGAAGGCGGCGGCGCGCTGCAGCCGGCTGACGGCGTACAGGCGCGCCAGGGCCGCCAGGGGGGGCTGCAGCGCCGGCGGCGCGCGCTCCACCTCCTGTGGCAGCGCGGAAGGAGGAGTGGGAAGGAGGGGGTGAGTGAGCGGGCGATCTTGATGCTTCTTCTGAAACTGATAGGCCAGGGTACCCCAGAACCACCCGCCACGCCACGCCGACCACCTGCGCCTCAACCACATCCTAGCTACGGCACTAGCCCACAACCCTGTACGGCCTTTAGAGCCAATGCGGCGCTCCCGCCCCCCCCTCCGGCCCCCATCCTCCGCCCAGCCCCCCGCACCTTGAGGAAGTTGCTGTAGCAGAACTTCTCCATGCTGGCCCAGCCGATCTGCACCACCAAGTCCAGGTTGCGGTCAAACGCCGCGGCGCTGGCCGCCGCCTTGGCCGCCGCGCCGTCCGCGCGCGAGGCCGCCGCCGCCATGTCCTCAGCCACCTGTTTGCAGGCGGGTGTGTATGGCGCGTGTCAAGAGAGGTTGTCGTGTTGTTTATGGCGCCTCTGCCCGGCCCTGGCTACCGGTAACTGCATGCCACACCACCACAGGCCATGAAGATAGTGAGGCTAATGGCGCTCCACTAGTACACGACCTACTAGACCCACATCACATCTGCCCGACCCCACAGCCCCCGCAGCCCTACCCCCACCTGCGACACCAGGGCCGCCTCCCGGTATGCCAGCAGCCCGGCCAGGGTGCGGGCGCAGGCGGTGCCGCCGGGCGCAGCCAGAGCGCCGGCCGCCGGCGTGGCGGGGGCGGTGCCGCGGGCGGCGGCGCGCTCCTCCAGCAGCGCGCGGGCCACCTGCACACGTAGCGGTCAAAAGTGTGTGCGGTAGGTAAATCCATCCGGACTTGAGGGCGCGTGGGTTAAAACCCGTTGAGCAACGACTGCCTGACTGCCATCCATACCCCATTATCTCCGCCGCCGCTCTCCCCGTCCCAATTCGTCTGGGCGCGCGCACATCACCTCCAGGTTCCATCTGCCATCGACGGCTGGCCCCCCCCCCGCGGCTGCTTCTCCAGGACGCCTCGGCCCCCTTCCATGAGTCTTATCGCTTGCATCTGTCGCGTCTGCCTGTGATCTACTCGTTTGCCTTGGTTTGCTTTATTCTGGGCTGGTATTCACAGCCCCCCCTCCCCTCCTCGCCTCACCTGCTGCATCATGACTGTGTTGTCGCCCTCAAAGGTCACGTCCACGTTCATGTCCGTCATCAGCGGCCCGATCTTGTTGGCGGCCAGGAAGCCCATGCCGCCGCAGCACTCGCGGCAGTCCTGGGGGTGCAGGAGGGGGGCCAGGGCGGAGGCGCCGTTGGTGGGGGCGCAGGAGGGGTGCCATGTTGCGGTGGAACGCTGTTCGTTGGAGTGGGTCCGCGTGTCAGGCCGCCTAGCCCGACCCAAAAGCCCCCGCGACGAGCACACTCCATAGCTCCCGAAACAACACCCAGCCACACGCCCAACCATTCCACAAGCCCCCGCTTCGCCTTACAATCACACACGGTCCCACGCCGCGCCCCCCTTTCTCCATGCACGGCTACCCTCCCCCCCAAACCACCAGGCCTACGCCTCCCCCGCCCCCACCTGCATGGCCTCCACGCGGCCCCAGGTGGCCGCCGCCTTGAGGCCGCTGGATAGCACGTGGATGGTCTTGGCGTCAGAGGCCTTCTTGGCAGCCACCAGCGACTGCGGGGGTGGCGGGAGCGGGGGTTACATTCATGATGAGCTAAGGCAGCGGAGGCGGAGGAGCAGAAGCAAGGAGGGGGAGGGGGGATGGGTGGGTGGGAAGCAGGAGGCAGACAGGGGCGGGAAGGTGAGATTGCAGCGACTAAGGTAGACCCTGCGCGTGCATGTCCCTGGCGGGGGGCCCTAGCTGTCACTCCCTCAATCGCCGCACAACCCACACATGCGTGCCTCCCCAACCGCCAGCTACAGGCGCCACCCCTCAGCAGTGCGATCCCCTCAGCACGCGCACCTTGAGGTGCCCCAGGGCGAAGTGGTAGGCGTAGGTCTGGGCCAGCGGCGGCAGCAGGCGGGCCTGGAGGAGCAGAGGACGAGAGGGCAAGGAGAATGCAGGGTCAGGAACGAAGCCGAGGTGGGGCGAAGCGGGTCGAAGTGGGTGCGACGCCGCGCGCCAACACCCGGAGCAACACAGAAAGCGGGCGCCGTTATCGGGCTCTAAGACTTGGCCTCTCGGGCGCCTTCAGAACTGGAAGCAACTCCCCAGCATCCCCACCCCCAGCCCACCACCCCTAGCCCTCCACCCCCAGCCCTCCACGCCCCCACCTGCTGTGTGACGTACTCCATAATGTACCGGTCGCCGAACTGGGTGCGCGCGCAGCTGTAGCGCACCGCAATGGTCAGGGCCAGCTTGGCGCCGTCGATGCCGCCCGAGGCAATCAGCACGCGGCCTGTGTGGCGGCGGTGGCGTGCGGTGGCGTTAGGGGCCGTGAGGAGACGTGAAGGGCCGAGGGGTGGAGGGGTGGCGGTGCGTGGTCGGCGAGGACACGGGCGGCATGCAGCGCGGGAAGGTAACCCCCCCTCCCTTCACTTCCCAGTCCCATCACTCCTCACATTCTCCCCGGTCCACATGAAGCCTCCCCCGACTCTGTCCTTGGGACCGATTTCGTTGGGCTCGGGCACAATACCCCACCCCACTCCCCCAAAGTCCTCACCGGTGGTCAAGCCGCCCACCACGGTGCCGAAGCGGGCCGACACGCTGGGGATGGAGCTGCTGTACACGCCGTCAGCCGACACGCTGGCGAACGCGTCCAGCATGTCCTGAGGACCCGAGGGGAGGGCCGGGGGGGAAGAGGAGGGGAGGCGGGGGAGATGAGGGGAGGCACTGGGTTCGTGCGCGTGTCTACACGCTTTCCGGCGAAGAGCTTCCACTTGTCCTTTCCCCCCAGCGTGGCCCCCCATCCCCTGCATCCCAACCCCATCCCACCCACCCCACCCCCATCCACCCCGCCACCTCCCGCTCACCTCCCTCGGCACGCGCACGTTGTCGAACCAGATGCGGCCGTTGTCCACCCCGTTGAGGCCCATCTTGGGGCCCTGGTCCTGGATGCGCACGCCCGGCATGAGGCGGCCGCCGTCGTCGCGCAGGCGCACCACAAACACGTGCGGGCCCTGGGGGCGGGGGAGGGAGAAGAGGGGCAGGTGTGGAGGGCAGAGGTCAGGCGGTGGGGAGGGCCAGGGGAGGGGGCCAGGGGAGCGGGAAGGGGAGGGGCAGGGTAGGGGGGCCGAGTGGGCGGCCAACCAAAAGCGGTGTGCGTGCCTACGCACAACCCCGCCGCCCCAATCCACACTGGAAGTGTGCGCGCTGGAAACCCCATCCCCATCACTCCCACCCGCCCCCATCCCCCATCCCCACCCCACCCACCTGCCACTGGCCGTTGACGGTCAGCTGCGCAAACACGGTGCATATCTTGCCGTGCTGGCCGCTGCCGCCGATCCAGTACTTGCTGGCCTCGTCGTTGGGCGTGTTGATCACAAATTCCTTGCTCGCAGCGTCGTACACCGCGGTCGTCTGCGTGGCATGTGCGCGTGTGGGCGCGTGTGTGCATGCGTGGGGGGAGGCGCGCGTCAGGTGTGCAGTGATGTGGGTTGGGTGGGGTCCACTACTTACCCCAGAGCTTACCCCAGTACCTACTCCAGTACCTCCAGTACCGAACTCCCCATTACCAAGCACTGCAACTTGTGAGTTACCGGTCTTCCATGGACGGCCATCTCCCCCCTCTCATCTCCCCCCTCTCCCCAGTAGCCCAGAAGGCCCCAGCCCACCTCGATGCCCATGACGTTGCTGCCGTGCCCCAGCTCCGTCATGCCGAAGCAGCCCGGCAGGCTCAGGTCGTCCACACCCGGCAGGTACCTGCAGGGGTGTAGGTGTGTGTGTGTGTGTGTTAAAAACGAAACGAAAGTTGTGTGTGTGTGTGTGTGTGTGTGTGTGTGTGTGGTTGTTGTTGTTGTTGTGTGTGTATGTGTGTGTGGTGGTGGGTTGTAGATACCAGCCCATACCAAACCGAGCCCAATGCAAAAGAGCGAGGGGGGTTGGGCGCGGCACGAGAGGGTTGGGCGGAATGGAAGACGCCAGGACATGCGGGATTTCGGGGTGGAGTGTACCAACGCACGCGATGAGTTCGCCTGGCATTCCCTACCTCTACCTCCTTGTTACCTTCCACACTCCCGCCCTTGTAATTAACCAACCCACATTACGCCCCCGGCCGTCCCTCCACCCCGCCTCTACCCCATGCAGCTCCATCCCTGCCCCCGCTCCATCCCTGCCCCCGCTCCATCCCTGCCGCCAGCACCCCCCCCTGCCGGCGTCGCTCTCACTTGTTGTGGTGGTAGGCTGTGCCCAGCTTGGCAATGGTGCCGCCGCACAGCGTGAAGTGCACCCCCGCCTTGATGGCCAGGCTGTAGTCGGCGTACATGAGGCACTCCAGGGCAGCGATGAAGCGCCGCGGGTCTGTGGGGTGGGTGGGAGAGGGAGCGGGTGGGTGGGCGGGCGGTGGGAGAGGGAGGAGCGGGCGCGGCAGTGGGGGTAGTGTGTTTGAGCCACTGTGTGCTTGTGTGCTTTTGTGCGCGGGGTGATTTGCGATGGGTGAACGTGAAGAGGGTGGGGGGGGAGGGGTAGGGGAGGACTCGGGGGCGCGGCGGCAATGCAGCTTGTGGTGTGCTGCAACTCCGTGCCTGCCTCCTCGCTCGGTGCATGTGTCCTATTGCCCCCCATCCCCACCCACCCCGCCCCACCCCGCCCCGCCCCACCCCTGCCTCACCGCTGTTGTAGTCGCGCACGCTGAAGAAGCGCTGCCCCACAAACTTCTTGAGGCGCTGCAGGGTCTGCTCGCGGAACTCCATCATGCCCTGGTACAGGTTGGGCTTGTACAGGTCGTCCTGGGGGGGGGGGGGAGAGGAGGGGGAGGAGGGGGAGGGAGGTGGGGAGATGGGGGAGGGCGGGTTGACGGGAAAAAGGGCCGGGACGAGTGGGGAAGGGGCAGGGACGAGTGGGGAAGGGAAGAGGGGGTAGGGGGGGTGCAGCTGACACGTGCAGGTGAGGGCCCAGGTACAGGTGTGGTACGTTGGCACGTTGCGCCACGCCAGCAGATGGGGGCGGCCCTGGTGTCCGACTCTACAAATTGTCAGAGATGTTATGCAGTGTTTTGCGACTTGTACTGATTCGAGGGAGAGGGCCATGGCATGAGCGGGCCTGGCGCTTCATGCCGTGCGGGGCATGCAGCGGTTGTGGACGTCGGGCAGGTTGAGGTGTCAGCAAGGGCTAGCCGGGGCAGAGGCCGGCAGCGGCCGCGGAGACGCACGGATCCAGCAGCGAGCGCCAGAAGGCAGCTATGAGAAAGCTGCACAGGGCGCGCTCGCTGCTGAGGAGGCAGGCTAACGGGCGGAAGTGTGGAGGTGAGGGGAGGGCTGCCGCGCGGAATCCACGTCAGCGCAACTGCTGCCGGAAATTGGCACGTTCCCGCCCGCATTCTGCTGCTTCATGGCATAATTGGATGCCTTCTCTACGTGCAGTACGCAGCCGCGGCTAGCCGTTCGCCAGCAAGCCAGCCCCGGAGGAGGCAGTCCAAACGCCGTGGGCACATTCGCACCTTCAGGAACTCAAAGATGGCGTCGCGGAGTTGACGGTTATCATGCGTCATAAATTCACGCATCTGCTTGGAGTCCACGCTCAGGCTCAACGCGCTCGCGGAGCCCGCGCAGAGCTGGCGAGCGAGCACCGCCACGCGCTCCGCAGCCACGTCCGTGTTAGACGACATCTTTACAGTGCAACCAGAAGTCCTCTGAAGACCGTCGCAACTCCACGTGCCGTCAACGTGCAGCGAGAGAGAAACACAAAGAAAGTGACGCAGCAGCTAACAGCTTCAACGAGTCTAAATGCAGAGTGAAACAATTGTGCTGGTATTGTAGGTAAATGTTATATGGTAGCTGGGAGGCGTCCAGCTGAGGACATTCGGCACCCGCAATGAGCTCGGCCTTGTCAGCACCTCAGGCTCCCTGCATGGAACCGGCCAGAAAGTGCTTCATGTGCCGCTGTATATTGTTGGGCCGACCGGTGTCTCCACATCCCGCAAGTGCTTGACGACCTTTGTTTGCTTGCCGACCTTCAACTATCGAAATGGCTCTCCGCGCACCTTCTTCGCGGGTCAGTGATGCTTTTGTGCACGTAAATATACTCACATGATCAGGATTCGGTGCTCAGGTGCTTGTTGGCGGGGTTTTCACGCACTCGTTTCGGCCTCACGCGACGAGTGGTCTCGACGTCGTCGCTGACCCGCTCGCACTCGCCTTGCAATCGTGCAGGTAGCGTGCAGCACCTCCTCGGCTGCCAAGGGGTCATGCGGTGAGTGCAGCGCTCGGTGCTGCTCTCGTTTCAGTTAAACTTGCATGCCCATGGGAACAATCACAAGCCACCTATCTAGCACTACCAGTATCGCGGGGCTCATGTATGCGCTGCCTACCGTGTGGCACAGGTCGCTCGCGGCTGGTCGTGGCCTGCCAGGTGACCAAGGTGCGAACGGCGGGGGGGAAGGAAGCGGCCGAGTGGGGAAAGGACCGAGTGCAGCGTGCACAGAAACGACACGCATTCCGCTTTCTTCACCACCTCCCGCCTCCACCTCGGGCCCTCAATCACCACTTCCTCACCACCTCCTTACTGACTCCTCCGCCACCTCCTCCTCCTGCTCGCTCACAGGAGCAGCGGGCGCCGCTGCCGCAGCAGCTGGCGGCCGGCCTGCTGGCGGTCACCTCGGCGGCAGCGCTGGCACTGACTGTGGCGCCCATGGACGCGGCCGCCGTGTCGGGTGGTGGCGGCCCGTCGGAGGGGCTGGCGGGTGCGTAGCGACCTGGCATGGGTGCCGTGCGGGGGCGCAGCAGGCGCGGGGCGGTGCATGCTGCGTACTGGGAAGAGTGCTGGGCTTGCCGGCGCGGGCAGGGAGGAGGGGGCAAGGGTCTCAGCGGTTCGTGGGGCGGCATGGGGCAGGTGGGCGCGGTCGAGGAGAAAGGGACACGCCCGCCGCTGGGTAGTTGCGGCGGGCAGGAGTCGCCGGCACTGGTGGCGCGGTGTAGGTGGTGGGGAGGGGGCCGTCCGGCGGAGCCGTCGAGCGGGGGGAGCGTGGCACGCCATGGCGGGTAGCGCCACGCACCCAGCAGCAGCAGCAAAGCAGCAGCAGTTGCAGTAGCAGTCGCTGGGTACCATGGCAGCTGCGGATGTTGTGCCTGGGCGGCCGAGGACGCCGGCAGCCGCCGCTGATGGCGTGTTGATTGCCGGGTGATGCTGGCCGTGGGTGTGGGCGTGGCTGTGGTCAGGTTGTAGATACCAGCCCACATTATACCGAACCCAATGCACAAAGAGCGAGGAGGAGCGAGGGGGCTGTTCTGGCCTGTCTACAAGTAATTGTGCACACACTGACGCGCTCCGTCGTAACCCCTCCACACACGCCACAGGCAAGAACCTGACGGGTCAGGACCTGCGCAAGCTCAAGCTGACCAAGGCCAACCTGCGCCAGGTGAGTGCATGGCGAATTGGCGATGGTGGGATGGGCTGGTGGGTGGGTGGGTGAGGGCGGTGGGGTCGGTTGTGCCCGTGTGTGCCTGGGAGGGGGGATAGTCGTTCCAGGGTTCGGTTGGTAGTGAGCTACGGTGCCAAGAGTGGGGGGCTGGGGTAATCTCCGTGCAGCTGTGAGTGGCCGAGGGCAAGACCAGGAGGTGTTTGGGTGTTAGGGGCAGGTGTGTTTGGCCCCTGCTTACTCCTGCTCCCGCCTTTCAAACAGACTAACCTGACCGGTGCCAACCTGGAGGGCGTGTCGCTGTTCGGCAGCCTCAGTGGTGAGGAGGGCGGCTGGCGGGCAGGGGGGGCTGGCGGGTAGGGGGCGCCGGGCAGGGCGGCGCGGCGGTGCGCACGGCGGGCACGGCGGCCGCGTAGCGCCACGGATGACACACACACATGGGGCACTCCGCGCATAACTTTGGTGTTCCACTGTTCCAGCACGCGGCCACCATCCCCATCACACCGACATCCGCACGAGCAGCATCGCAACCGCCGTTCCCTCCACCAGCCAGCCTGTTGTCACCCATGCCACTCTCACGTGTCGGTCACCCCTGTGCGCCCACCTCCTCACCCCCTCACCGCCGCTTAGAGGGCGCGGTGTTCAAGGGCGCCAACCTGCGCAACGCCGACCTGGAGTCGGGCAACTACGAGGACGCGGACTTCAGCGACGCCATCCTGGAGGGCGCCTTTGTCAATAACGCCCAGTTCGTGAGGGTGAGGCGGGCTCGGGTGTGAGGGGGCTGGGGTTGAGATGGGTGGGGTGGGTGGGGGGTTTGCCGCGAGGGCCGAGAGCTGCGGCGTGGAGCCAACACCGACCTGCCCCCCCTTTTCTGTTCCTGCAAGAGTGCCTACCTAATACTAGTCAACTAGTCATGAATGGAAGTCTTCCGCCCACCTCTGCACCACCGCCCCCCACACTTCTTAGATAATCATGAATGTAACCCCCCAACACACACACACACACACACACACACACACACACACACACACACACACACACACACACACACACACACACACACACCCAGGTGAACATCAAGGGCAGCGACTGGACGGACGTGGTGCTGCGCAAGGACATCCAGAAGGCCCTGTGCGCCATCGCGGACGGCGTCAACCCCACCACCGGGGTGTCCACACGCGAGTCGCTGATGTGCCCCTAGGAGGCAGGAGGAGGAGGAGGAGGTGGCCGGGGCTGCCAGGCTGGGGTGGGGGTGCTGGCAGGGGCAGGCCCGGGGTGCGGTTGTGAGGCAGCGAGGGACGCTGCAGGTGCTGATGTGGTTGTGGGCAGGTGGTGGGCGGGTGGTGGTGGCCTGGTTGGGTGGGAAGGGACGTGCGGTACGGGTGCGCGTGGAGACAGCTAGGGGATGAGGCGCAATGTGAGGGGGGTGCCAGGTGCTTCTGAATTTTCAACGGCGGAAGCTCGTGTGCAATTTTGCTGGTGGAGCTTTACCGGGCATTGGTGCAAGATTGGTAGACACAATGTAAATTACTCAGATCCTGACTCCTGAGCTGTTCAAGTTGCGCTGTAGCCGGCGGCAAAGTACCACATTACCAGCACCGTGTCACAGGCAGAGGTTCCCCTGGTCAAAAGGCGGCCGCTACGGCGCAGTGCAACATCGGGGCGTGGTGGAACGCCTGACCCACGAAGTTTTGACGCGACCACAGCTTCCGCATCAATGGGTATGCAGTTCAGAACACCCGCGCGCATAGGCTCCACACGTCACACGCAACAGCCATGCCCCTGGGTCAGCAATGCCGACAAAACACGTGACTATCCCTGCCGCTGACCGGCCTGAGCCTGCCCACAACCCCCACATCGCCAAATGCTGAGGCCCTACCGTATTGTATGCTGATCACTACCTGCCAACCCTGCTACGACATGAGTATTCTCGGCTTTTGATCACCCACGCGGCCATGCACCCCCACACTTGCACAATCTCTTCATCCCGGCACAGAGTCAAATGTCTGGACGCCCATGCATGCCTATCAGTACAGCTGCCTTATGCGCCCAGGCACACAGCCCCCACACGCTCAGGCCTCAACCTCATCTGCCTACCCCCCCCACCTGCCAGCCCACCTCTGCCCGCATTCCCCCACCAATGTAACTGCACGGCACTACTGCTCCGCCTTGTCGCCTCCCCCCGCGCCTCCTGTTCCTCCTCCCGCCGCGCCTCCTCCTCCTGCGCCCGCTCCGCTCCCAATCTTCTTCATAAATGCATCCATGCTGAACTCGTTCTTGTACTGGCTCTCATCCCACATCTCGCCCATCGCCGCCAGCGCCGCCGCCAGGCCGCTCTTGGGCGCCGCCCGGGCCTTGCCGCCGCCGCCGCCGCCCTCGCCCGCCGCCTCCGCCACCGCCGCCTCCGCCATCTCGGCTTCAGAGGGAAGCATGGAGGCGTTGCCGCCGGCGGCGACAGCGCCGCCGCCGCCACCCGCGGCTCCGCCGCCGCCGGCCCCGCCCCCAGGCGCCCCGAACACGTCCAGCAGGCTGCTTGTGTCCATGTTGTCCATGGACATGTTGTCAGCGTTGACGACTGCACGGGTGCACGTGCGGGCGGGTGACACAAGGGAGAGGGATTCAGTGGACTCCGGGGCTCTACCGCGGTCCTGCCGGGCGGCTTGCCATGCCCGGTGCATTTGGCGCCACACGTGCCCAGCCCATGGTCCGCAAGCTGTCCTCGCAAAAATGGATCGCGCGCACACCCGCCCTCTCAAGACATAAAACGCGCCCGTTGTGTCCCGATGCAAGACGCACACGCCTTTCTCTTCGGCCCGCCCCCGCCCGCCCCCCCTCCCCTGCAGACCAACACGCTCGCTCGCTCGCTCGCTCGCTCGCTGTCCTGCACGCACCCGCCTCCGCCACGTCCTTCTTGAACTGCTGCAGCCCCAGCACGCGCTCCTCCAGGGTGCCGCGCGTGAGGATGCGGTACACGTTGACGGTGCGGCGCTGACCCAGCCGGTGGGCGCGGTCCATGGCCTGCGGGGTGTGGGAGGCGGGTGCGGGTTGACTTGGAAAGGGCGGGCAGGCGGGCAGGCGGGCAGGATTGCAGGATTGCAGGAACGAAGAGCTCTACGCGGCCTACGCCACACCGACTCGAGTAGAGCAGAATTGAGAGCACAGCGCCCTGCTCGATCGCCTTGGGCCACCACGCCAGGCCTCTGTGACTGCGCCTCCCAGCTACTTCCTACCACTTCCATCTTCGTCGGGCGGCTATCCTCCCACACTCAAACCGCATCGCAACCTGCGATCCCTCTACACCCCACCCCACCTGCATGTCCTTCATGGGGTTCCAGTCGTGCTCCAGGAACACCACCGTGTCCGCCGCCGTCAAGTTCAGCCCCACGCCGCCCACGCCCGTGGTCAGCAGCAGCACGTCGATGGTGGGGTCGGCGTTGAAGCGCTGCACCACCGCGAACCGCGCGCCCGCCTCCACGCCGCCGTCCAGGCGCAGGTACGACACCCCGTACGGCGCCAACAGATCCCGCTCCACCAGATCCAACAGCGCCTTGTGCTGCGCAAACACCAACAGACGGTGACCCGAAGAGCCGCCGCCGCTGCCGCCGCCGCCTCCGGCGTCGTCGTCGGCGCCTGCGGCGCCTCCGGCGCCGGCGCCGCCTTCGGCGGCGCCGCCGGCGGCGGCTTCGCCGCCGCCGGCGTCGTCCGCGGCGGGTGAGATGACGCCGCAGGTGGCCAGGATGTCGCGCAGGGCGGCGAGCTTGGGCGCGTGGCGCAGGCCGCCGCGGCGCAGCGCCGCCTCCACTGCGGTGGGCTCGGTGGTTCGCAGCACGGCGTTGGCGGCGGTGCGGTGCGCGGGCAGCTGCAGGTCCAGCACCATGCCTGTGGGTGCAAGAGCACACAGGGATAAGTAAGCGCTATGATTGTGTGTGCGATTGTGTGTGCGATTGTGTGTGAAGGTGCGGGGGCGATCATGTGCGTAAGGGCGCGCGGGCAAGGGCGGCGGCGGGGGAATGCAAGGCGTGGTTCGCGCAAAGACAGCCACCACGACGGCGCTCGCTCTGACCAAAGCTCCATGACCAGTGCACATCCACACACCCACACCCACACCCACACACCCACACACCCACACACAGCGCCCCCTTTCCCCCTGCCCCTCGCCGCTTTCCTCTACTCCATACGCATCACGCCCCCAACTACCGCCGCCTCCCTCACCCGGGTGGCTGCACAGCTTGCGCAGGTACTGCAGCGATGCGAACACGTGGGGGCTGGCGCCCGCCACCGCGCCGCCGCCGTCCTCGGCGCCGCCGGCGTCGTCGCTGCCGGCGGCGGCGGCGCGGCGGGCATCACCGCTCCGGAGCGACTCCACGGCCTCCGCGCTGGCCTGTGCGTTGTGGAGAACCGAAGGGAAGGACCGCAAAACAGCGTTACCAATGCGCCTTGCAATACCGCCCATTCGCTGACCTGCCGGGCCGACTTACTGTACTTGTGTGTGTATATGCGTGTGTACGGCTAACTCCCCCCAGCTTGGTTTGGTTTAGTTTGGGCTGGTATTTACAACCCCCCCCCAAACCCCCCATTGCCATTCCCCCCCCCCCCCACCTTGGAGGCCTGGAAGTCCGAGTACAGCCGCGCCTGCAGCTCCGACAGGTCGCAGTAGATGTCGGTGATGATCTTGGGCGGCAGGTCAGCAAGCACCTGCAGGGGAGGGTGGGGGGGTGATGTGGGGGGAGGTGATGTGGGAGGTGGAGAGGGTGGAGAGGGTGGAGAGGGTGGGGAGGGTGGGGAGGGTGGAGAGGGTGGCCCCTGCTGTCACCGCCGCACCTGGCCCTTGGTCCTCCGCAGCACGAAGGGCAGCAGCGAGCGGTGCAGCCCCTCCAGCGCCAGCAGACCCGCCTCGGCCTCGCGGGAGCCGCGCTTGCTGCCGCGGGCCTCCTGCGGCGCGGGAGGGGGAGTGGGGAGCGGAGGATGGGTGTGAAGCATGGGTTTGCAGCATGGGTCGACAGCACACCACACACCCCCGGCAACCGTATGGGACCACAGGAACGGGGCGGGGGTGGGAGTGGAGCATAAGTTTGCAGTATGGCATATCACCCCGCAGCAGTATGGAAGGTCCCCAGGCATGATGAGGCGGTGTTGAAGCGGTGCGGTGGGTGGTGGAGTGGTTGCGGAGGATGGGTGCCGAGTGTGGGTGGGCGCGGTTGCAGCGGGTTGACAGCACACCAACGGCGGCAACAGCATGGAAGCATGGAAGGAGGAACGGGGCGCCTGGTGGCGATGCGCGCTCACTCACACCCCATCCCGTCCCAACCGTCCCGCCCTCTCCCCCGCGCCCATCCAACCCCCGCGCCCATCCCTCCCCACGGCCCCCATCCACCCCCATCCGCCCCCCTTACCCCTGCCGCCCCCCTCCCCCTCCTACCGGCCTCCCTCCCCGCGAGCCGCCCCCCACCTGCAGCGCCTTTCCGAACTTGGCCCTGAACGCCCGCTCCGGCCCCAGGAAGCCCGGCATGAGGAAATCAAACAGGCTCCACATCTCCAGCACGTCGTTCTGGATGGGCGTGCCGGACAGCAGCAGCCTGAGGGGGGGCGGGTGGGAGGCGGGGAGAGGTGAGGGCAACGCAATGTGGCCATGGCAAGAACATCAGTAACAGGGAACAGTGTGGGTGGTGGGTTTAGCTAAGTCCAATCCAAGTAAACCAAGTGACTGTGGGCGGGGCGAGGGGAGGCGATGGGGTCATCTGCGGCTATGCCAAGTGCGCATCGCCCCTTGTGGCAGGCGCGTGCCTTGAAAACGGTGCATGTGCCCTTTTTGCTGGAGGCACCGTAAACCCAGGCGCACGACCCGGCCCCCCCTTTCGGCACAAACCACCACCTTCCCCCACCTCTTCCTGTGCGCCGCTTGTGTAGCTTAATTTATGTTTGCCTGGTAATATCGCTTGCAATTAACGCCTCTGCCTGTACTCCGCTCGTTTTCGTTGCTTTTGGTGTAGTTTGGGCCGGTATCTACAGCCCCCCCCCCCCACACACACGCGCGCGCGCGCGCGTGCACGCACCTGTGCTGCGCGCTAACGCGCTTGCATGCCAGCGTGACGCGGCTGCGCGGGTTGCGGATGGCGTGCCCCTCGTCCAACACCGCGTACAGCCAGCGCCGCCCCGGCGCCGCCACCCACTCCACGTCAGCACGCAGTGCCTCATACGACATGACCAGCAGGTTGTACGGCAGCCGGGGGCTGGAGGCGGACAGCGAGCGCAGCGACCTGGCGGCGTGTGTGGGGGGAGGGGGGAAGGGGGGAGGGGGGAGTTTGGGGGCGGGGGGGGGGAGGGGGGGGGTTTGGCGGGAAGGGTGGGGGGTGGGCACGGTGCGGGCGGGAGGGTTTCGCACGACAGCCTGTGCCAGCGGCACGGCTGGCTCAACTGCGGGTTCCAAGTGAATGGGAATGCCACCAGCAACATCAATGGAAGTACCATACTACGGTACATCCTCCCCTGCAAATTCTCCGGCCTGCCACCCCGCTCACTTGTCCCAGGCCGCCTGCGCCGCTGCCCGCTCTGCAGGTGTCCCGCCGTACATGAGCGGCCGCAACCCCTTGGGACCTGTGCATGTATGTGTTCAAGAGCACAAGTGTGCGTGTGTGTGTGTGTGTGTGTGCGCGCGTGTGCGTGCGTGAGGAGGGATGCGGGCATCCAACGTGAGCGTGTGTTTGCAGTGCAGTGCATTCACGTGCCGAATGTCTTGCGGGCTGCGTGCGGCAGGCTTTGGGGGCACCGGAGGTCGCCCGCCGTTGGGCTGCCGTTCCAGGCGCCAGCGGGCTGCCGTCCCGGCATGTGTGTTCCCCCCCCCCTGATTCCCGGTGGCCGCGTCCCTGCATCTCCCGTTCCCTCCCGCTGGCAACGGAGGGAACACCCCAACCCCCGAGTCCTTATGTCCCTAGTTTCTTGGCGTATGGCGACCGGTGAAACAACGCCCCCCAACCCGCTCCCACGCCCCAGCCCGCCCCCAGCCCGTCCCCAGCCCGTCCCCAGCCCGTCCCCACGCCCCCAGCCCGCCCCCAGCCCGCCCCCAGCCCGTCCCTAGCTTCTTGCCGTAATGGGACTGGTAAACCAGTTACCCCCACTCCGCCCCCACGCCCCAGCCCCACTTCGCCTCAACCAGTACGCACGAAACTCCCGCCCCCACCACCACCCCCTCCGCTTCCGCCGCCCCTCACCAATGGTGCTGTTGACCTCGTGCGCCCAGTGGCCCACCAGCGTGGCGGGGCACACCACCAGCAGCGGCAGCGGGGCCGCCGCCGCCGCGCAGCCCGCCGCCACGTAGGCCGCCTCCGCCTCCAGACTGGCGGCGGCCATGATGCAGGAGGCCTGGAGGTGCGGGGAGGGGGGGGGTTACATCCATGATTATTAAAAAGTGAAGGCGTGAAGGGGGGAGGGCACGTCCCATCCCCATCCCCATCCCATCTCCTCCACCCCCCAACCCCAACCCCCCCACGCCCACCCACCCACGTCCCCCCCACACACACCCCCACCCCCACCCCCCACCCATCCTCCCCTCCCCACCTGCAGCGTCTTGCCCAGCCCCATGTCGTCTGCCAGCACGCCGTGCAGCCCAAAGCGGCGCAGGAAGGCCAGCCACGACACGCCGTCGCATTGGTACGGCCGCAGGCTGTACGGCAGCGGGAAGGGCAGCGCGTAGGCGTCCACGCGCCGGTTGTCCAGCAGCTGCAGCAGGAAGGCCGAGTCCTGCGACACGCACGCCAGCTGCTCGCCGTCCAGGCCGGGCGGCGGCGGCACGCCCTGTGGCGGTGCGTGGGGTTGAGTTTGGGGTGGGGGTGGGTTGGAGAGGGGTTGGGGTGGGGTTGGGGAGCGGTTTGGGTTGGGAGGAGCGGGATGGGTTGGGTTGGGTTGGGATGGGATGGACTGGGCGGGAGCGGGTCGGGTTGGGGAAGAAGGGAAGGGGAGGGAAACGGTTGGGGGCAGCGGGTTGAGGGCGTGGGAGGCGTCTTCTACGGCAATTGAAGTCTGCGTGTCACGAGATGCGGTCCGCAAAGCCCTCGGCGCCTTCAAATGCCCCTGGGCGCCACCATCACCCAGTTCCCTCTCCCACAACTGACGCCCTCTCCCACATCCTCTCCTCCCCCCCACCTCCAACCCCTCCTCGCTCTACTGCATCGGGCTCGCTTTTGTCCGAGCTGGTACCCACAACCCCTCCTTGTCCCCCCTGTCCCTCACCTGCGCCAGCGGCAGTAACGTCATGAGCGAGCCGAAGCAGCCAGCGGCGGCGGCGCGCACGTCGGCTGCGGGGTCGGACATGCGGCGCAGCAGCGGCACCAGCAGCAATACGGCGTACGGCACCAGGCCCGACCCCAGCTCCCCACACAGCGCCGCCACCGCCTCCACGCCGCCCAGCCGGCAGGTGTCGTCGGACGAGTTCAGGAGCGGCACGACCTGTTGTTAAGAAAGCGAAAGGCAACACAACACGCGCAGGACAGTTTATGCGATGCGGAGTTACGGCCACAGGCACGACCTGTGTGTGTGTGCGTGTGCGTGTGGGGTAGCAGTACAGCGCAAGGGGAGACGGTCGACATGGTGCTTCATTAATGCGCACGCAAGCATACAAGCACGCAGCAAGCACCGCCAGTATGATGCCTGGTGGAAGCGACACGCGAAGCATCCAGTGCCCCATATATCGACCTGAAGAACGCTTCCTTCCTCGTCGCGCCCCCACCCTCCGCACCCACCTGTTTGAGTAGCTCCGGCATCAGCCCCTCCGTCCAGCACCGCGCCAGCGCCGCCGCCGCGCGCGCCGCCGCCGCGCGCACGCGCGCGTCGCCGTGTGCCGCCCAGCCGCACACGTCCCGCAGCAGCGGCCGCAGGCTGGGCAGCAGCTCCGGCGCCAGCGCCGGCGCCAGCACGCGCAGCACGTGCATCGCGCTCACGGCCGCCGTGGGGTCGGCGGCGGCGGCGGCTGCTGGCGGCGGCGCCGCCAGCGGCGCCGCCACCAGGCTCCAGAGCGTGGGCAGCTGCGTCCACAGGCCGTCACGGAAGCGGCGGGCCATGGCCACGATGGCTGCCTCGCCGCCGCGGCGGCTGATGCGGGTGGCGTGCGAGACCGCGTGGCCGCCGCCGGCGCCGTTGACGGCATCTGTTTCAGGCAGCGGCGCAAGGCGAGTTGAGCGTTTGTGTTTGTGGTGTGTTGTTTGAGGTTGCGGAGGCACTCGGCACACACACCACCAGCTCGATCGTGAAAGCGCGCCCCTGGCGTGGCCTCGCGCCGCGGCCCCGGTACCACTGCCAACCTACAGAACGAACGCGCCGTCACCCTCACACAGGAGCTTGCATGCACGCATGCACCCACGCATGCACGCATACACGGCCCCCGAAACTATGCTCAAATCGTTCGCACTCGCCCCCACAACCGCCCTCCTCCATCGACTTTGCTCACCTGACTCGCCCTGCTGCTGCCCAAGCAGCGACAACGAGCCGCCGGACGGCAGTAGCACGCCTGAGCCCTGCCCCTGCAGCCCCGGCTGTAGCAGCCCCGGCTGTAGCAGCCCCGGCGGCGGCAGTAGCTCGGCTGTTGCCATTGCCACGATGTTGCGGACCAGCTTGTCATTGGGCGAGGGCGTGCGGCCCGCACACAGCCCTAACAGCTCGGCGAGACCGCCCGCGCACACCTCCTGCGGACCGGGTGGGGCGTGTTGCGTGTTGTGTTGCGTGTTGTGTTGCGTGTTGTGTTGCGTGTTGTGTTGTGTAGCGGCGGTTTCCCGCGCGCGCACAAGGCCGGCCGCGGTCCGTGTTGCAAGCAAGACACCCAGATGCCGCTGCTAACGCCATGCGCCCAAGCCTCCAACACCCGCGCCCCCCACCCCGCACTCCCTCACTCCCCGCGCCCCCACCTGCAGCCTCAGCTGCGGCTCGCGCCGGAGGCTGTTCATGAGCGGCTGGATGGCGCTGTTGAACTTGTCCGGCAGGCGGCCGGAGGCGGCGGAGGCGGCGGCCAGGGCCGCCAGCACGCACACGTGCAGGTACTGCTCCAGGGCCTGGGGGTGGAGCGGGTGGCGGGGTGGGGTTGCAAGGTTCAAACATTGGGAACAGGATACAAGCAGCGGGGGGTGGGGTGCCGCTCTGTTGAGGGAGGTGCGGTGGGGTGGAGGCGGAGGAAGGCGGCTTCCAGGCATGACTAGGTAGGAAGGAGTTGGCGGGGATGCACACATCGGCCGTCGTGCAGCAATAGACACTTGAACAGTCAGTGCCGGCATCCGCTGTCGACACCGGTGCCTAGCGACCCGCCGCACCTGCAACGCCGACAGCGCGCCGCGCAGCCGGCCGACGGCGAGCGCCAGCGCCGAGCCCTCCGGCGGGCCCGCCGCCGCCGCCGCCGCCAGCAGCGCCGCCGCGTGGTCCGCCCCCATGAGCTCTGGCGGCACGCCGGGCGGCAGCGGCAGCAACACATTCACCTGCGGGGCCGCAAGTGCCAGCAGCCCGCGTGCGGAAGCCACACGTCAGGGAGCCGCCTCCCCGCAAGACTTGCACAGTGATAGTAAAGAGAGGTGTCCAAACCAGGCACCCCCACGCCCCCACCCGCCTGCACCTCATCCTCACCATAACCACCCGACACAAACCCTGCGGCCCGCCCGCTTCACCCCCACCTCCACGGCCGCCGCCACCAGCGCCAGCACCTCCCGCCGCATCTGCGCATAGTACGGCGCCACCTCGCCGTACGGCTCCAGGCTGGCGGGCGCCAGCGGCGCCGACGCCGACGGCGCCGCCAGCGCCGCCAGCACCTGCGCCAGCAGCGGCGCCGGCAGCAGCGC
>NC_057019.1:4682541-4785590 GCF_000002595.2 Chlamydomonas reinhardtii
CCGCTGCCGCGACGCCCGGCGGCGGCGGCGTCACCGCCGCCGCCAGCATGCGCTCCAGGCACTGCATTACACTTCCGCGTACGGTGCTGAGCATGTGCCGTACGAACGGCCACAGCCGCGGCACCAGCTGCGTCAGCTCGTCCGTAGCCGCCGCCACGTCGTCCTCTGTCATGGGTACGGCGGCGGCGGCGGCGGAGGAGGAGTCGCCGCCGCCATTTGCGGTGCAGCCGGCGGCGGCGCTGCTGCCGTACAGGTGTGCCAGCAGTGACATGACGCTGTTGGTGGCGGCGGACAGGTCGGACAGCTGCGGCAGCAGGTCCCACAGCTGGCGCCGCAGCTCCGACACGGCCTGTGGGGGCCCCGGGGGTGGGGCGGCGTGTGGGGTGAGTTGCGTGATGTGCGTGGCCAGTTCTGGTTGATGGTGGCGGCGAGTGGGGTGCCATGCAAGGGGTTGTGCAGGAGGCGGCCGCAGGTACGGGGAAGCCCACGGGGGTGGGCGCCGTACCGCCGTACAAAGTCGGGGGGCACGCGCCTAGCACGTCACCTCCACACCCACACGCACACGTCTGCGCCCCCGTGCCCACCCACCTGCGGCCCCGCCACGCCCAGCGAGCCCGCCACCGGCACCAGTGCGTCCGCGCACGCCGCCCGCACGTCGTCGTCGGGGTCGGCCAGCCCGGCGCGCAGCAGCGGCAGCGCGGCGGGCAGCAGCGCCGGCGCCAGGTCCAGCCGTGCCGCCAGCAGGTACTTGAGGCCGCAGAAGCCGCCTGGGGGTGAATCAAGGAAATCAAACACGGTCGGAGTCGGGTAGGCATAGCGCAGCTGTTGGGGGCAGCGGCAGCGGCAGCGGCAGCTAGCGTTCTGAGTGGTAATGGGTGCTGTCTAGGTCCCCGCCGCAGTCAGCCGCCCAGTCCTCTGACCCTGTTGTCACGCGCCCTGTGCCACCGCCGCATCCGCCGCCGCATCGCCCAGGATCCGCCCCCACACCCACGCCCACGCCCACGCCCCTGCCCATGCCAACGCCCCTGCCCACGCCCCTGCCCACGCCCACACTCACGCCCACGCCCCTGCCCATGCCCACACCCACACCCACGCCCACGCCCCTGCCACGCCCACGCCCCTGCCCACGCCCACACCCACGCCCACACCCACGCCCACGCCCACACCCACGCCCACGCCCACGCCCACGCCCACGCCCACGCCCACGCCCACGCCCACGCCCACGCCCCCATCCCCTCCCCCTCTCCCGCACCCCATTCAACACCGCCCCCCCCCCCCCCGCCCGCCACGCCCACCCAACACCGCCCGCCGCACCCAGCACCGCACTCACCGTACCGCACCCTCCAGTCGCCGTGCGCCTGCAGCTCGCGCAGCATGCACGCCACGCCCGCCACGCTGTCGCCGTCCAGCGCCTGCAGCGCCATGCCCAGCGCCTGGGCCGCCGTCTCGCGCACCGGCGCGGTCACCTGCATGAGTGACGTGGTGGGGAGGGCTGCATGGTTAGTGGGGAGGGCTGCATGGGTGACATGGCGGCGGGGCGTGGAGGCGCCGGAGAGTAGCGCTTCGCGCGCAGGGGTCCGAACGGCAGGCGCTGTGGCTCCAGGAGGGAGTCCCGGCCCGCTAGTCCACACACACTGACATATAGCCACGCCCCGCCCCGCCTGCACACGCCACGCCCTCTCCCGCTCGCACGCGCCCCCTCCCCCGCCCCCTCCTCCACCGCACCTGGTCTGAGCCGTAGTCCCCGAACCTGTCCAGCGCCAGCACACACAGCAGGTGCAGGATCACGTCCTCCAGCCAGCGCCGGTGGGCGGCGGCGGCGGCGGCCACGTGCGCGGCGCTCACCGAGCCCAGGCCGCGCTTGCCTGCAGGTGCGGGCGTGCGGGCGTGTGGGCGTGCGGGCATACACAGGTGAGGGCGGGGGACTGCCGCCAGTCATACGCCCAGGCTAGCGCAGACGCACCGCCGCACGGCCCGCCACACTCCCAAGCGCTGCGCCGCCGTGCCGCCACCTGCACTCGCCACCTGCCCGCGCCACCTTACCCCCCACCCGTTCCCGCCACCCGCCCGCGCCACCTCAGCCCCCACCCAATCCCGCCACCTCCGCCGCCCTCGCGCTCCTGCCTCACCGGCGCCGCCCGGCACCGCCCAGCCGCTGGGCACCTCGTCCAGCGGCACCTCCACCGCCGCGCACCAGGCGTGGGAGCGCAGCAGCTCGCGCAGCGCCAGCGCCGCACCGTGACGCACCTGCGAGGTGGCGGTGTGTGTTACAAAGAAAAACAAACGGAACAAACAGATGGTTGTGTGGAGTGTGCGTGTGTGGGTGGGTGGGTGGGTGTAGCCGGCCATGAGAAACGGTGCAGGGGCGTGCCAGGGGCAGGGGTGCTGGGACCGTCAGCGTCATCTCCGCCAACCGCAAACTGGTTTGACTACCGCCCCAACAGCAAGCCACACTGCCAACACTCCACGCCGCCAAGCGCTCTACCCCGCTACTCTCCCATCCCTATGCTACTCCAGTTCCATCCCGCCCCTCCCCCTGCCCCTCGCCCGCGCCCTCCACCTCACATCCTCCTCCTCGCCTTCCCCCTCTTCCCATGCTATCCTCCTCCTCCCCTCACACCTCCCTCCTCCCCCGCCCTGTCAACATCTTCTCGTCAGCATGCATGGAGCCCCCCCTCCCCCCGCCCCCCCCCCCCACCGCCTCCGCCCCGCTCACCTCCCACACCGGGTCCAGGCTGTCCACCACCAGCTGGTCGCCCAGCCGCTGGAAGGGCCAGCCGCCGTCCGCCACAGCCTGGACCTGCGGGCGCGAGGCACGGCACACACGAGCACGGGAAGAGGGGTGCATGTGTGTGCAATTGTATGTGGTCAGGAGCTGACGACGCACAGCACGGAGCAGCAGGACCGCAGTGGTACGGATGGATGTCGGGATGGGCGCCTTGACAGGCCAGCCCGTCTGGGCGCGCACACGCATGTGCCACATCCACGCATGCTGGGAAGGGAAGGTAAGAGGCGGGGGCGGCTCACCTCGTCCTCGCCGATCTCAGCGGCCGCCGCGGCAGCAGCAGCGGCACTGGCCGCCGCCGCCCCGCCAGCCCCCGCTGCCGCCGCCGGGCCCTCGCCGGCACTACCGCCCATGTCTCCGTCCAGCGGCGACTGCTGGCGCACAAAGGGAGGGGGGGTGCAATGGGGCCAGCTCAGCACGAACCCGACGAATTCGTATGTACGAACCCGGCGGCACGAACCTGACAGCACGAACCACCCCTCCAGCGACACCTACTCCACCCCCTCCAGGCCTCCACCCCTTTCCCCAGGCCTCCCTCCTCCATCCCCATTGCAATGGTTCGGTTTTAGTTTGGGCTGGTATCTACAACCCCCGCCATACCGTACACACACTCGCCGCACCTTGTTCCGCCCGCCCGGCCCCGGCGCCGGCGGCTCCGACCCCCGCAGCGAGTCCGACCGCCCCAGCGCTTTGGCCTTGCGCTTGAGGCGGTTGCGCTCCCGAGCCGACAGGCCCTCCATACTCGCAAGCAGCTCCTGCGCCGCCTGCTTGGGGGCGCCGCCGGCGCCGCTGCCGGCTGCGCCGCCGCCGGCGGCTCCGCCGCCGCTGCCGCGCCCGCCGCGCGTGACAACCTGCGCCAGGGGCGCGGGACAGGAGGTGAGCAGGTGCGGAGGTGAGGACGTGGCGCAGGCGGCTGTGTCCATGCGCCCTGCCTCCACCCACCCCACGCTCCAGCCGCCCCCTCCTCTCTCCTCTCCAAACCCCCCTCCAGCCCGCCTTTCGCCCCGCCCCGCCCCACCTCCTCCGCCGCCTCCAGGTCCTCATCCCCGAACAACGCGTCCGCGTCCAGCCCCATGTCGCGATCCAGCCCCAGCCGCCGCTTCAGCACGTCGCGCTGGGCTGCCAGCCGCGCCTTGGGCGTCATGCCCGGATCCAGAACCAGGTCAAACTCCTGCGGGCAGGGAGCGTTGACCGGGGGGTGGCGGGAAGCTGGGCGCGGAGGGGAGGGATGCAGGATCGCTGCCCCTGCACCAGCCACCTGTTCGTCCCTTCCATCACAGCACGCGCTGCCGTACACACGCGCTGCCGTTGACACACACGCACGCACGCACACACGCACATATACACATACACAATGTTGCAACCGTCATACGCTTCTTCTCCGCATGCGCGTCCTCACCTGGCCCCCGGAGGCCCCCAGCGGCGTGCCTTTCTCCAGCACCTGCTGCAGGCTGAACCCGGAGAACGTGAGGGGGCCCTCGCAGGGCGGCAGCGACGCTTCATCAACGCCGCAGGCCAGCGCCTGCTGCCGCAGCTCGTCGGGCGTCTGCTGCACGAATATGTCTGCCAGGTAGCCGAGGGCCTCGCCCGCGGCCACACGCGTCTCCCAGCTCTTATGGTAGAGGTAGGCGTGGACCTGTCGGCGGAAGGGGGACGCCAGCCGAAGCTAGGGAGTCACTTGCGTGTGCGGACGGGGGGCTTGCAGCTTCAGCGAAGTCCCGCCGCCGATCAGGTGACCGTGATATAAAAGCGTGTTTGCAGGTCGAATTGGCCCACGTGGGTGCATTTCGCGCAAGGTGCACCGGCATGACGTCGGCGCCCGAGTGGCGCCAAACCCACCTTCTGCACCGTGGACAGCAGCTGGTCCGGGTGAGACCGAGCGATCTCCGATAGCTGCTTTGCAGCAGCCTTCCGCGTCGCATCGCTCGTGCCAGCTGCAAAGCGAAAGGAATTGTCCGGCTGAGCCGCTGAGAACCGGTGCAATCTCTATTATTTCTGACTTTTTACTTACTCTCGAGAAGGTTTAATAGCTTTTGGAGCCGGCTTGAAGAACCCGGCTTTCCAGTCATTTTTCTTCGTCTAAAACTACACGTTCAATATTCACATGGTACTTGCGCATTCAGTAAGTCATAACGACAATTACATTCAAGCCGATTGCAGGTTCGCGCCGGCCAAGACCATCAGGCCACATGGGCGGACCATGTTTCCATGTTGCTCTGCGCCTGTGCCGGCAGCCCAATCCTCCGTTCCGCCCCTTTCCAGACCGAATCAGCATTATCATCAGATGCTGCCGGCTTCAGTCGACTAGTCGCTGAGTCCTCACCACTGCACCTGCACATTGCAGCAACGGTACGGTTGTCCCCAGCACGCAGGGTGGTACAGGCGCCGCGGCGCACCACCTCGCCGCCGTAATCACGGCCGAGTTCTGTCCCGCCATCTGCCTCAGCACCTCCAGCCATCAACCTCGGCAGCCATCAGGAGTCACCCATGCAGAGTTGTTTCCCCACTTCGGTTTTACTGGGCTTGCGCCGCAACAGCATCTGACCGGTAACGAGAAAGGGACCAGGCAGTAACTCCTAGTTTACAGTGTCGCAATTCTCCTCAGGTTTTTGCGCCCGTGCCGGCGTGCGCTGCGAGTCAACTACCTCCCGGCTATCGCACCTCGTGATCAGGTCTCCCATTGTGTTCTGTGTAGCGCTCTTCCTGCGTATTGCTCGTGAAGTAGCGTGTCATGCGCCTCACATGCGCTCGGCCCCCACACATGCCTTTGCCTCCGCCCTCCACCCCACAGGTGCGGTCCTGCTCCATCCTGCTCGGCAGCTCCCCTTCCATCCACCGCTGCCACGCCGCAACTGTCACCTGCCCAGCCCCTGTCTGCCCCTGCCCTACTCCAACCATTCCCTCTCAAGCCTCAAAACGCATCCCCCTCCTTCCCAACATGCCCCTCTCCAAGCCCCCATCCTTCTATCCTCCATCACCCTCTACACCCTCGACATCCCTTCAACACCTCCAGCCCTCCAAACCCCCTACTTGTACTTGTCCATGATCTTGCGCGCCTCCGCCAGCGGGTCGTCGAGGTCCGAGCCCTTGCCGCCGCCCGCCTTGCCGCCGCCCGCCTTGCCGCCGCCCGCCTTGGGCGTCACGTCAATGGCGTCGTCGTCGTCCTTGCCCTGCTGCGTCAGGAAGTAGTAGCCGATGCCGGCCAGCACTGCCAGCGTCACCACGCCCGAGATGACCTGCGGGGAGGAGGGGCGGGTGTGGGTGAGGAGGGGCGGGTGTGGGCGTGGGTGTGGGTGAGGGGGAGGAGGGGCGTGGGGGAGGAGGCGCGGGTGCGGGTGTGGAGCAGGAGGGGCGGGCGCAGCAGGCAGCGTGAATGTGGTGGGGGAGAGTGCAAGCCGACTGGCCGAGGGAGGTACGGGCTGGCATGGCGGCGCAAGGACAGAGGACGTGGGCGTGGTGTCGGGGAGGAGGATTGACGAGGCGGGCGTGTGGGATAAGGGGCAGCGCCCGCTGGAGCCGCGTGCGCACGGCTCGCTACGGGGCGGCACCAACCGACCAGCGAGCGGCGGGGCTCCACACCCGTGCCTTCGTCTGCAGTCCTGCACCCTAGCTGCCGCAGCGCGTACCGCATTGCTTCCACCTGCCGTTCCTGCTCCCGTCTGTTGTGCGGCCTGCCACCCACGACCTGCCGCCCACTTTCTTGCTGCGAGCTCACCGCGCTGCCCTCGCCTCCAGCCCCGAGCCCCGCCCCTCCTCCTCGTTCCACATGGCTAAAGATGCAACCCCCTCCCGCCCGCACACGAGCCCGCACGAGCCGCCTCATCCACGAGGCCTGCGCCTGCCGCCCGTCCCCGCTCCTGTTCCCCCGCTCCTCTTCCCCTGCTTCTCTTGCCCCGCTCCTGTTCCCCCGCTACCCCACGCCGCCCCCCTGTTCCTGGCTACGTCTTCACTTCTTAAACAATCATGCATGTAACCCCGCCGCACTGCTCTCGGCCGCACCTTGTTGAGCACCCAGAAGGTGAACATGACGCCGGCTACGGTGACTCCCGCCTTGGCGGTGGAGCGCGGCACCGAGTCCGGCACCAGATCTGCCGCCTTGTCCACCAAGCCGCTGGCGGTCTTGAAGACGCCTACGTGTGAGCACGAGGGCCGGACAGGCGTGGAGGCAGTGGGGTAGAGGCTTGCGTGCGTGTTGGTGGGGGCGAGTGGCTGTGTGGGATGGCCGGCTGGACAGGGCTTCGTTGCGGGCCCAGGGCAGGAGCGTCCAGAGCAGTCGCGCTCCAAGCAGGAGGGCCTAAATCTGAGGCGGAGCGGAGGCGCCTGCAGCTCGCACGCACCGGTACCATGCCACCCAGCCGCAGCGCCCGGCCCCGCACCTTCGGACCTATTACGATGAGCTCGGGTATATGACCCCCCTCCCCTGGGAACTTTTCGAGTGTACCGTATCTCAATTGTCACAGCATAGGCCACGCTCTTTTGTATTGGGTATGGTGTTAGCTTTGTACAACCCCTCTCCCTCCACGCGGCCCCCTTTCACAACATCCTCCCACCTGTCATGACCCTGTTGCTGCGTGCCACGAATGCTGGAGGAACGCCCCGGCCCCCGGCCCCCAAGCCCCCGCCCCTAACAGCTGGTCCTTGCCCTCTCCCCCAGGTGCGCTGCTGCCTACCCGACACCATGTCGTCCTTGTCGTCCTTGGCCGCGCGGACCCGCAGCGCCGCACGGTGGTTCGCGTTGCGCGCGAACACCGGCCGCAGTCGACACCGTTGCCTGTCGGTGGCACAGGACAATTATTTAAGACGCATGCTTGGTGCGCAGGGCAGGCCGTGGCTTTGCGTACCCCGACAGCAGGGATGTTGCACCGAGCGACCTTGCGACCTGCAGACGGGAAAATCCGTTAGACTACAATTTCACTCAGCAGTTTGGCGATCAGCGCTAAATCGCAGGAAAAGATCAGGCCTCGCCTGCATCCTTGTTGAGACGGTTGTGATAGCAGATGTAAAACAAGTGCTTGCTGGGTGACTGTAGATATACTGAAAGGAACTGCTTACAGTATCATGGCGTGCGGGACTGGAAGAAGAAGCAAATCAACGCCCCATCGCGCAAACTTGTCACGAAAACTCTGACCAGCTTATGATTTGTAATTTCAATATGCCCAGACATCAAGAATGACCCTGGCAAACGCTTGGAAGCCTTCTTATGAGTAGAAACACGCTCGGTAGTCCACCATTTGTCCTAAAATGACCGTAAACTATTGAATTTTGCTAAGCATGGAGCCAATTGGTCCGCCTTCCAGGACGCCGAGCGATGCGGGTAACGGACCTTTGCCGCTCCCTTCGCACCTGCTGCGCAAGCGGCCGCGGACGCAGTCCAACCCAGGATTCGATGGGCTTGGAGACGCCCTGGACGGCCTGCGGAGATTTTCGCCGGGCTCAGGAATGTCACCAGTCAGGTGAGGCGGGACACGGGCGGGACGGGGGGCAGCGTGCCTGGCCGTCTTCCCCAGCGGTGTGAAGTGGTGCATGCACAGCGAATCAGCCGGGCGTAGCATCATGTTGGCGAGAATCAGAGTCCTAGGAGTTCGCCAAGGTGGGCACAGGGCGCGGGTTACCTTAAGGCTCAAGTCCGCGGCCAAGCCTAATGCGCTGGGGGACCGCTTCGGACCGGCGCCCGCCCCCACGTGAACGCACCCATGGCTGCTCCTGTGTCCTGGTGCCGCCGCAACCCTCCCCCCACACCCACCCACCCATCCTTCCCCACCTCAACCCACACCCGCACAGCGACCCGGACATTGACTACAACTGCCAATCAAACAAGCGCTACCTCAGCGAGGTAAGCTCGGTCGACACCAACCCGACACCAACCAGCCCCTTTCCATGATCCCCGACGGATAGACTCGCGGCGATGGCTTGATGTGGGCGGCCCTGGGAACGGGGGCGCTGCTGACAGCTTGCGGCTCAGAGGAATCCACGATAGACTGATACTTGCCCGCCAGGTGCCGACACGGGGGCAGGCGGCAGCGGCAGGTGGCCGCAGCGGCAGGCGGCAGCGGCAGCGGCAGGTGCTTTTTCTCCACCGCGGCCCGCCCCCACCTTTCCCCACCTCCGCCCCACATCCCACAGGTCATGGCCAGCAACCTGCACCGCCACATGAGCATCAGCATGCGCCCCAGCTCCGGATCACCGGGCGCCGCCGACGGCGACACACCCAACGCCACGCCGCCGCCGCCCGGGCTTGGGCCGTACTTCGGCGGCGGCGGCGGCGGCGCCTTCCCCTCCGGCCTGCCGCCGCCGGCCGGCGGCGGCAGCGGCGGCGGCGCGACCACGCCGCCGCTGCAGACGCCGGCGGGAGGCTGCAGCCCGCAGCGCACTGGCGCCGGCTCGGAGCGGTCTGCATCCGTCATGAGCGAGGGCGGGCTGGAGGGCGGCGGCGGCGGCGGCGGCGATGCGGCTATGGCAGTCACCAGCGATGTGTCCGGCGGCGGCGGCGTTGGGTTCGGCAGGATCTCTAGCGCTATCGGCGCCGGCGATTCAACCAGCGAGACGGCGGAGTCTGAGGCGGTGGCGCGGTCGCCGCTGGCTGCCGGCGGCGGCGGATACGGCAGCGGGCCAGGGAGCAGTGGCATCGCCATCGCCATCGCAGGGGCGGCGGGGAGCCCCGGCGGCTCGGCCGGGAGAGCGGATGATGGGGCCATGGGTTGGCCTGACCCAAGCAGTGCCGGCGGCGGTGGCGGCGGCGGCGGCTTCGGCTCGCCGCTTGCCTCCACTGGCCTGCTTTTCAGCCGGCGGCTGTCAGAGGGTGTGGCGACGGGCGCGTTCAACACGCCCTTCCGCAGCCCGGTGGCGGCGGCGGCGCAAGCAGCCGCAGGGCCCAGCGGGGGGCTGCTGGGGAGCCCGGCGGCTTTGCAACAGCAGCTGCAGCAGCAGCAGCTGCAGAGCTACCAGGCGCGCGGGCTGCTGGCGGCGGCGGCGGCGGTGGCGACGCGCGGCGGCGGCCCGCTTGCCGACATCATCCCCAGCTCGCCCAGTGACGGCCGCTACGGCGGGCTGGACCTGCGGAAGACGGCGCTGCTGCGGTCGCTGTCGCGGCGGACGGAGGAGGCGGGCAGCGGCATGGGGGCGGCGGGGGCAGGGGCGGGAAATGGCGGCGATGCGGCGGCCGTGGCTGCGGCGACGGCGGCGGCGGTGGCGGCGGGGGCCGCGGTTTGCGGGGTGGTAGGTGGCGGCGGCGGCGGCGGCCCGTCTCCACAGCAGCAGCAGCAGCAGCAAGTGCAGCAGCAGCAAGTGCAGCAGCAGCAAGTGCAGCGGCTGGGATTCGGCGCTGGATTCGGGCTGGGCCTGGGCTCGGGCTTCGGCCTGGGCTCGTCGGGGCCGGGCGCCGTGTGTTTGGAGCCCGTGCCAGAAGAGGGAGGTATGGCGGCAGCGGCCATGGCAGCGGCGGCGGCCGCCGCCACCTCCGGCAGCGGGGCGCTGGCGGCTGGGCTCGGCGGCATGGCTGACGGCGGCGGCGGCGGCGGCGCCATCGGCGGGATAAGCAGCGCGGCGCTGCTGGGCATGCTGCGTGCGACAGCGACCGGCGGCGTCGTTGGCCCCGGCAATGGCGGCGGGTTGGCTGGCGGCGGGCTAGGCGGGACGAATGGTGGCGGTGGAGGCCTGGGCCGGCCGCCCGTGTCTCGGTCCAACAGCGTCATCTCTGACGGCATGTCGGGCGGCGGCGGCGCCGCCGGCGGCACGGTGTCGGGCAGCGGCGGCAACGGCGGCGGCGGCGGCACCGCCATGGAGACCAGCAGCACGTCGGCCGGCTGCGTGGGCGCGCTGGAGGTGGATGGTCTGGATGAGCAGGAGGGCAGCGGCGAGGCGCGCGGCCTGGCGGCGGCAGGGATGACGGCAGGGGCTGGCTTCACGTTCACGGGCTTCGCGGGCTTCACTGGTGGCGGCGGCGGCGGAGGCGGCATGGGCGCGATGGCGAGGGCCGAGGGCCCCGCGGCTCAGGGCAGCGGTTGTGGCGGCAGCGGCGGCGCTTTGGGAGTTGGGGTTGGCGGCATGGGCGGATTCTTCATGCCGGGAGTGGCTGCGCGAAGCGCGAGTCCGGTAGGAGACATGGCGAGGCCGCGGCTGCCGCGAGAGGGCTCCTCCAATGTCGCCGGCGCGGTGACGGCGGCCGTCGCCGACGGCGTCGCTGCTATCGGGGCCGTTAGCATGATTGGCCCCATCGCCGCCGCTGCTGCTGGGGCTGGAGAGGGTAACGGCGACAGCGGGCCGTTGTTGCGGCCGTCACACAGTTGCTCTATGAGCTGCGATGGCACGCCAGGGTCGGTGCCGCCGGCACTGCTGGCAGCGGCGCAGCCGACCGCGTTAGGGTTCGGGCCCGGGCAAGGGCCGGGGCAAGGGGCTGGGCCGGGGCCGGGGCTTTCGGCGTTTGGGCCACGGGGGCTTTGACGCCTGGGCGCCAGGGGTAGCAGGGCAGTGAAGAGGTAAGGAAATGAGCGCTGTAGTTTGTGCGGGCTTGTACTAACCTGTTGGAGAGGCTGGGGCGAGAAACCAGAGTGCGCGAAGTGTCGTGTGGTAAAGTGTGTGCGAGCGAGCGCGAGCGTGTCTTATTCCTGAGCACAGGCTTGGGCACGTGGTGGAGCCGCGTGAGTCCAGGCGCGCGCTCCTGACGTTTTGACTACTGGTTTACGACGTACGATGGGCGTTGCTGTATGATTACAATAACCACTGCGTGATGTAAGCCTGGAACCAAGTGTTGGTCAACGGCTGGTCCTGGTACCGGTGCACCGTTTTTGCGCAAACTGTCACCGCATAGTGAGATATTACATTGCATTTCATCGCGTGCTTGTATCGCCCGCCATTTTTCTTCCGGGTGCTCGTCAGCAACCGTGCATGTGTGCGTCGTGGAGTGCATGGCGGCGGCGAGCGAGGGCGTTGTCGAGGGTGTGCCGTTGTGGTCAGGTGCCGCTGCGTGTAAACTGCCCGCAGCAGGGCTCGGATATGGAAGGGCGGCGTGCAGTCATTGGCTGTTTGGAGAAATGCTTGCTGGACGTGGGCAGATGGGCTGCGCCCCTGTGTTGGATTGTGATGTGCATCTGAGCTGGCGCCTGTGGACCGTGTTCGCGCGGGATGGACGCACAGGCGACTGCTGGGGGCTGGCGCCTGGTGGCTTCGGACAAGGAGACGGCAGTTGGGGCATGGCACTTGCAGTGCTCCGCAGTTCGCCAGTTTCTGCACTGCGGGGCCAACGCCTGTGCGTAATAGGACCATCTGGAAGTCCCAACGCAGTTTAAAGTTGGTCAGGCCACTCAAAGTGCCAAACTTGAAGCCAACGCTGGTGACAGGCTAGGGCGTAGACGGTGCATACGCCTCAGTAGTCTTGGCCGGGTCATGGTAACTACTGGGTAAGGGCTGCACGTGCATGTGCGCGGGGGCACAACGCTGCAGCAGCAGGTGCATCCAGAAAATGGCTGAATGGGAGTGGAACCAACGTGGGTGAACTGGATGGAATGGGTTCAGCATGCACCGGGGCAGGGAGGGCCCACACAGGGACCGGCGGGGACGTCGCGTTTGGGCGCCGTGTGCATGCGTTGGGCGTCCTGACGTCAGAAACGTGCATCTGCTCCGACCGCATTGCATTCCGATAATCCTGCAATGGCGTAACACCAACACCATAACCTATTTACCAAACTGAGTAAGTCGCAAGCCTGGGAACGGCTTACGAAGAACCCTAAAGTCTCCATGTTTCGCGGGCTCGCGCTCGCGGCGCTCCTGGTCACCAGCGTCCTAGCCTCGCAACAGACGACATGCCAGCGAGCAACAAACAACACCGAATTCAACCCGCACGAACCGCCTGACGCCGACTCGGCCGACGGCTCGTGGTTTGAGGGCTGGTACCTTCGCGTCAGTGCCGACGACGGCAGCGGTGCCTCCTTCGGAGTCGGAATCGGCCACTTTCCGGGTGCGTGCGCGATGTTGCGGAAGAAGCCGAGGGTTTCTAGCAGCAGGGGGAAGTGGGGGCCTGGCGCGCGGCTGTGTGTCTGTACGGTTGCGTGTCTGAACGGCGGCGGGGCTCCAATGCACGTGCGCTCTGCGCACACCCAACCCTCGCCCTCCGAAGTTCTGACCCGCCGCCCTCCCTGTGGCCGCACTGTCCCCACACTGGCCGCACTGTCCCCACAGGCCAGGCCGGCCACCTGAGCAGCCCCACCGCAACGTGCTTCATCCTGGTGTCCTCGGGCCCGGGCTCGGGACCAGGCGCGGCCGGCGAGCAGGTCCGGCTCTACACACGCAACTTCAACTCGCTGCACATCGCCTCGCCCGCGCCGGCGCCGGCGCCGCCTCACTTGACCACGGCAGGGGATTTGCAGGCGGCGGCGGCGGCAGCTGCCGGTGGCCGAACAGAGGACGCCTATGGCGAGGATGTAGGTATGGAACTGGAGCGGGCGGCGACAGCGGCAGCGGCCCGGCGGGACGCCCGGCTGCGGGGGGACGTGGAAGATGGGCAGGTCAGCTTCGAGGTGCTGACAGGCAGCAGCAGCGGCAGCAGTGGCAGTAGCAGCGACAGCAGTAGCGGTGGTGGGGGTGAGGCGCTATGGCGCCAGCATGCGCGTCGGCGCCTGCACGCAGCAGTAGTGGCTGCTGCTGGTGACCGGCAGCGTGCGGTCATCAAGCCTTTCGCAAGCGACCAGCTTGACACTGAAAGCGCTGACAGCGGCGGCGGCGCTGACAGCGGCGGCAGCGACGTCGGGGACGCTGACCATAGCAACGGTGGCGCAGGCGGCGCTAGCACACCGAACGCCGATGACGGCGGCGACTTCTGCGCCTGGCGCGTCACGTCGGAGGGCGTGGCAGTGGCAGCGCAGCTCCAGGGCACACGGCTGCAGCTGGCCTCCTCGCCGGGCGCCTGCGCAGCCGCCGAGCCCTGGCGGGGGCCAGGCGGCTGCCAGAGCCCGGAGGGCTGGGTGTCCAAGATAGGCTTCCTGCTGCGGCTGCGGTACGACGTACTCACGCTCCGCACACCCGTGAGCTACAGCCTGAGTGAGGCAGGCGACGGCGGTGGAGGCGGTGGAGGTGGCGGCGGCGGCGGGGGCGGGGCAGATGCGAAGGCAGGGGAGGGGAAGCAGGAGGCAGCAGCCGGCGACGTGGCGGCGGTGACTGAGGTTGCTGGGCAGGAGGCGGAGGCGGCTGCTGAGGCAGCGCCGGGCGGGGCACAACGGGCTGACGTGGGCGCCGCCGGGAAGAACGCTGGGGGCGACGGTGACGGCGCCGGGCCGGGCGCCGCAGCGGGGCGGCTGCGGCATGGTCGGCCGCTGCAGCTGTCGGGTTTGGGCCGCGTGCACGTGGAGAAGAACTGGGGGCAGTCCTTCCCCGACCAGTGGGTGTGGGCGCAAGGACACGGCAGCGCAGCTGGCCGCCAGGTGTGTGCGTGCGCGCGCGCGTGTGTGTGTGTGTGTGTGTGTGTGTGTGTGTGTGTGTGTGTGTGTGTGTGTGTGTGTGTGTGTGTGTGTGTGTGTTAAAGAGCACAAGGAAAACATTGCGCAAAGAGTGTGTGTGTGTGTTTATGGGGGAAGGTAGGCGGGGAGATGGGCTGAGGGATGCGTGCAGTAGTAACGAGCAGGGTGTGAGCATGCGCCCTGCATGTCTTGCATGTGCCCGCCGCATCAAGCCTGCTGCTTCCCCCCTTGCACTCCCCGTCGCTATCCGTTCCCTATCCCCGCGTTCAACGACCAAACAATCACCACACTGCCATTTCCCGTCACCACCACAGACGTCGTTTGTGATGGCTGGCGGGCTGCTGCCGCACGCGCTGTCGCCGGCGCTGCCCACCGTGCGGCAGTACGTGCTGGCCTACCACCCGCCGCCGCCCGCCCAGCCATTCGCAGTCGACCCCTGGGACCCGCCGCTCTACTCCAGGTTCGTGAGTGCGTGATTGCGTGCGTGCGTGCGTGTGGGCATGGCCATGGGCATGGGCATGGGCGTGGGCATGGGCGTGGGCATGGGCGTGGGCGTGGGCGCGGGCGCGGGCGTGGGCGTGGGCGTGGGCGTGGGCGTGGGCGTGGGCGTGGGCGTGGGCGTGGGCGTGGGCGTGGGCGTGGGCGTGGGCGTGGGCGTGGGCGTGGGCGTGGGCGTGGGCGTGGGCGTGGGCGTGGGCGTGGGCGTGGGCGTGGGCATGGGCGGGGCACTGCATACGTCCTGTTGCGTATGCGCGTGCCGCCTCTGTCACTACTTCCACCCACGCCCTCACATGCTGCGGCGCCTCCGTCCGCCCACCTTCCCAACCGCCCGCCCCACCTCCCTCCTTCGGTCCTTCCGCCTCCTCCCACCGCACCCACCTCCTGTCCCCGCGCAGCCTGGCGGTACGCGGCTGCGACGGCGTGTTCTCACTGGAGCTGCACACGCCGCTGCACGTGGTACATCTGGTGGCGGCGGCCGAGCCACACTCCTTCCAGGCGCTGCCGTGCCCCACCAACGCCGGATTCAAGGTGAGAGGCGGGCGTGGCTGCGAGTGGCTGGCGCCTAGAGGCCAGCGGCTAGCGGCTAGCGGCTAGCGGCTAGAGGCCAGCAGCTAGAGGCCCGGGCGGCTGCGGGAGGTGGGCGCGGGCGCCGCAGGTTTTGACCATACGGGGCATTCGATGGGCTACTTTGGGCGTTGGGCTCCTCCACACGGCTCATCCCCCGTCCCCCCTCCTCGCTCTTTTGCAATGGGTTCGATTTAGTTTGGGCTGGTATCGACAGAACCCCCTAGCCTGTCGGCTATGCTCCATGATCCCACTTGCCCGCCCTGCTGCTCCCGCTGCTCCCGCCCCGCTGCTCCCGCCCCGCAGAACTACTCGGTGGAGTCCTTCACGGCCACAGTGCAGTTGCGCGTGCTGGAGCGGCCCTTCCCCTTCGCGCCCCCTTCCATTGCGCGCCTGCTGCACGAGGACACCTTCACGGCCGCGGCCATGGAGTTTGGCGGCGCCTACGTGTGCCCGGAGGCCATGCCGCAGACGGCCGGGGTGCTGAGCGACGAGCTGGTGCGAGCCAGGGCCGGAAGGGCGCGGGGAGGAGGAAGAAGTCGGGGGGAGGCGGCGTCAGGAGAGGTGGAGGCGGAGGGGAAGGGAGGGACAGAGGGGGACGTTGTGCAGCAGTACTGGTCGCCTTGGCGCGCCCTTTGGAGCTCGGCCTGATCGCTCAAGTTCCCGATGGTCCCAGTGGGTTGGTAGCGCGGTAGTGCGGTGCGTTCGAAGTGAGTGTCCTTGCAGGTTTGCTCATGCTGCTGGGACTGCGAAGGGGCTTGAAGCCTTGAACATTGTATTGATGAGGGAGGCCGCATTGGGGTTGGATGGGCTGGTTTTGGAGTAAGAAACTAAGTGGGGGGGGGGGCGACTACTGAGACGGTGCCGACTCGTGGGGGCCGGGGGCGTGGGGAAGAGACAGGCTCAGGTAGTTGCTGACGGATTTGCGCTTGCATGGGGCCGCCGTTTGGCCGCCGTTGGGCAGCGTGGCCGCCTTGACGGTTTAACATATTGAACTGTTATATTGTTAAGTACCTGTACGCACACGTGAAACTTGCTAAGAGTTCGGTCAAAGCCTGGCAATTCTAGACCCCCGACCCGAGTCAAACTTTTAGCAGGCAGGTTTAGTACCACGTCGCCTCATGCTATTACCAGACTTGTGACTGTACATAGAGAATGACAAGGATAGCTCCAGAAGTCGTGGATTTGACCGCCGAGTCTGGGCGCGCCATTTCTTCGGCTGCTGCTCGCTTGCAAAAACGTCCCGCGTCGCCGAGTGGGCAGCATGATGGTCTCCATAAGCGGGCAAAGGAGGCGCTGGCTGAACTGGCACCAGGCCCGCGTCGGCTTAATAAGCGTGCCTTGGACTCAGAGGAGCGACCGCAGAGCGTGAGTACTCGGGAGAGGCTTACAAAAGGGTCTCGTCTTGATGAGCAAGCCGCTTGGGCTTTCATGTGGCTTACGGCGTCTAGTTCGCCGCAGCACGGCGCAGCACGGCATGCCCCGGCCCCACTCCCACTGGCGGTCCCGCCGGGTGCCTCGGCTTGGGCGTAATCTGTCGTTGTCCTCAATGCCGTCTTGCCGGTACAGACCGTCATGGACCGCGCGCTCCAGGCCTCTGAGCTCGAAAACAGCCTAAAAAGCATGTCGGGCGCTCTACGGTGAGTCCTGGAGTTCAAGTCTCTTGCCGCCTTGTTGGCACGATACACGGCGGGACTCGGTGGCGGGCCCTACCGCGGGCCGACCTGGTCTAACGTGTGCATGTTTTGTGCATGGTCAAAATCTGATGCAGGTGGCGCAGTCCTGTCAAGCCTCACAAGCTCGCGCGGCTGGGCGAGGGGCTCCCGGGCCGCCGCACGGCGGTCCGCGGCATCGTGGACGTGGACGAGGAGGGCGGCCAGGCAGGGCAGCTGCCACAGCAGCCGCTGCCACAGGGCCACCGGAGGAGCTCCGGCGGCAGCGCCACTGCTGCTGACGGGGCGGCGGCGTGCCAGGTGGGGCGAGCGGCTTGACCGGGTGTGAAGCCTGGTGCCGCGGGACCGCATTGTTGAGCATGTGGTTGGTCAAGCCTGGTCACTGATTTGAACACCTGCTCACTTGCAGCAGGGTGGTAGCTCTGGAGCTGGGGCAGCAGCGTGCAAGCAGCAGCATGTGACCGTGTGCGGCAGCGCCAGCGCGGCACAGCAACAGGCGCCACCAGGGCAGCAGCAGCAGGCGCAGCAGCCCGAATGGGGCGCGCTGTTCACGGCGCTAAGCCTGGGCGGAGGCGGCGGGCGCAGCAGCCAGCGGGCCGACCCCATTTGGGCGGCGGCGAGCATGAACCGCGGCGGTTGCGGCGGCGCGGGCGACGGAGCTGGAGTGCGGCGGCCTGGCGCGACCGCAGGTGTGCACATGGCTTGATGCGTGGGGAAAGGGACATACCGTAACGCTCATTACAAGCAGCTAAAAGCTGGCCTAAGCGCTAAGACGTCCGGTGTGGAACGCGTATAGGTGGTCGAGTAATAGATGTGCGTATTAGCGCGATACCTGGTATACATGCGGCCAGCAATAACCGCAATTCCCGACACGCGTGTACCCGAACCCGCACCTGCGCCAGGCCCTCTAAGGACGAACCCCGCACTTGCTGTCACGCGCGTACACAGATGCGGCGCCGGCTGCCTCGGCACTAGGCGCACCCGCCCGACCAGCCGCGCAACCCGCCCGCCTGCAGCCTCCCGCAAACGCGCCGATCGCGTCCGGTGGCGGCGCCTCCTGGCGCAGAAACCTCAGCACCTCTAGTGGCGCCCCCGCAGCGCCCAGCACGTTCGCCCTAGCGCCCACACCCGCAGCCGCAACTTGCCACAGTGACAGTGGTTGTGCGGCGGCGGCGACGCAACTGGATGGGGCGATGGAGGAGGACGCAGCGGGCACAGGATGCAGCCGCGCTGCGGCAGTGAACACGGGGGCGGGATCGCAAACAAGCGCGGCCGTAGCCGCTATTGAGCCGGATGCGGCAGCTGCGGCGGCTAGCGGCATGGACTTGGACATGGCCATAGAAGACCGAAGCACGACGGCGGGGTCGATGGCGGCTGCCGCGGCGCCTGCTAGGCCGCGGGGCGGGTTTCTCATGTCGGAGTTCAACCGGCTCCGGGCCTTCGGAGCGGGCCCGCCCGCAGTCCTTGGGTAGACAGGCAGCCCGCACGGCCGCACACGTTTGGGAAGCCTGTGAGCCGGTGTAGTTACGGGACTGTGCGCGCGCACGTAGGACCGCCGTATTTAATTCTTAGAGTGAATGCCCGGTTAATGATGGACCGGATGACTAGGGCGTGTGGTATTAACGCGGTCGCGTCACTCACGATACTTGATACGGACTTGCGGTGATCTTTTCATTCTTACGTGTGATACCGCACGCTTCGTGTGATGCCTCTTACCCTGAAGCCGAAACATGCTGTGCACTGGGCTTGGTATAGAGCTTTGTATGAACTTGATACCGTATACTAAGGTTCAGGAGCTACATCAGTTTTGCGCGTAGCACTTGCTACGGCACCCGCCATATTTCAAGGGTAATACGTTTGGTGAGTCACTGAGTCGGAACACATTTATGGACGTGATAAGACCATGGACGCGTGATGGTGTTCAGTAAACATGATGACACGAACGCGCGCCATCCGCAGAGGATGTAGATAAGCAGCTTGCCATCACCCACAAACTTAGGCCAGGCAATGCCGTACACCGAAGACAACCGAGTACTGGCTGCATTCGTCGGGGGCGGGCTGAGGCTCGGACACATGAGTGCATAGCGTTAGACACGCGCATGGAAGATGGTGGATGGCGCACAGGAGCCGACGTATGAGTGCGATATGCGCATGTAATGGATGTGCCTCACCGCTGAATGGCACCGGCCTCGCCGGAAAAGTCGTGACCGCCACCCCAGCCCTGCTAGCTTACCAATACACGCATGAATCGACGGCGTGGCCCTTACAATTGATTCCCGTATATACAATCTACTGCACTCGTGGCTTCACAGGTGCCAGCCGCATGCCGCTGTTCCGCCCCCTGCCGAGGTCGGTGTCTCGCCCTGCAGCGGCCGCCGACGTCGCTGCCGACGCCTTGTCCGCCCCTGCTCAACACGGCGGTGGTGGCGCCAGCGCTCCCATTGCGGCACCGGCGGCCGCCACCGGTGGCGCTGCTGGGTCCACCACTGCCGGGCCAGCAGCTGGCTCGGCTGCAGGCGCTGGTGCTGGCGCTGGTGCTGGTGCTACCTGCTGGGGAGTGGGCCACCAGTCAGCCGCCGCTGCCGTCGGGTTGTCAGCACCGCGGCAGGCGGCGGCGGCGGCAGCGGTGGCGTCAGCTTCCTGTGGCCCGGCGGGCGGCACGCAGGCCTCCTGGCCGCCGCCGCCGCAGCAGCTGCACCGGCAGGCGCCTCACGCAGCAGACCCTCAGCACCCACAACAGCACCAGACCTTGAACCACCGGCAGGCGCAGCAGCAACACGATCAGCCGCCACAGCGGCAGCCGCCGCAGCCGTGGACGGACCGCGCAAAGCAACCGGGCGGGCCGCCTCAAGCCCCGCAGCCGCCATCTGCACCGGCAGCAGCAGCAGCCGGCAATGGGGCTGGCGCGACTGCTGACGCCTTCGCACGCCTGACGGGTGGAGGTGGAGGTGGAGGTGGCGGCTACGCCGGCGGCAGCAGGCTGCAGGCGTCCCGCCGGACCGGCGCCGGCGGCGCCAGCGGAGGTGGCCGTGGCAGTAGCAGCAACGTGAGCAGCCCCAGCAGCAGCCCCAGCAGCACCGGCGGCCGTGTGGGGTCATCGTCACAGCCCGGTTCCCAGCCGCGCCAGCAGCGGGGGCCGTCGCAACCCCGGCCGGCGGATGCGGCGCCGCCTCGCCCGCCGCCGCCAGCGCCCACGGTGGCTCCGGCGCTGGCCAAGGACGCGGCGTGCCCGGTGTGCGGGCAGCAGTTCGGGCCGCGCACTACCAATGCGGAGTACAACGCGCACGTAGATGCTTGCCTGCGTTGGTGAGATCCATCCATGCATATGCCGATGGGGTCGGACTACTGTCCATGCGATGGTCACGGGGGGAGTGCCAGTGCATTCCGGCAGGGGTGTGTTGGATTGGCGGGTCGTAATTGAGGGAGCCTGAGCCAGCAGGTCGCATGCGTGCTGCTGGCCCGATTTTGCAAATGTACGATAACGTTGCGGTAATAGAGGTGACGGGTTGGCTGGGGCTTGCTGCCTACGAGGAGCCCAGCGTGTGCAGGATGCTGCTGCTGCAGGATGATGCTAATGGCCAGGCAGCCAGGGGCTGTCTGAAGGGGCTGTTTAAGAATCGTGAAGGGGCTTCGACAAACATTGCGTCCCGCAAGCTGCGGACTGCGTGTGTTGCTACCCGTGTCAGACAGCATGGGCAAGCATGTAACATCCTGAGATGTGCGAACACAAAGGCTGCTGCTGTGCATGACAGGTTGGTGTCGGGTTTGTGTGTGTGTACGTGTGTGTGCATATGTGTGGTTGCGTGAGTCTGTGTTGGAGCAAACTTGCGAACGCGCAACACCACGCACTACGCGCTTGCCGCCTTGCTTCAATGCAGCCGTAAGAGCCGTTACACATGCAGTGGAACGCGCATCCCAACCATCAGCAGGCATCAGCGCGACTGCAATGTCAAACCCCTACAGCACGGCACACTCCCGCGAGGTAGCAAGGGCGCGGCCGCCCGACCCACTGCCATCCACCCGCCAACGCTCTGGTCCTCACATCTCTCGTTCCCAATGACAGCACTATCAGAACCTAACCCGCACTCGAAGCCCATCGCCCCATGCACGCCCCTGGTTGCAACACAGAAACAGCAGCATTCAGCACGCCACACGTGCCGCGGCGTGGCTGCGGCGTGCCGCGGCGTGGCTGCGGCGTGTGCCCCCATGATGTATGTCAGTGAGTCAGTCCCCTCTGGCCCGCCTCTCAATCTCAGGCACCTTGCATGCACGCCTGACGGGTTGCACAACCCATACCGTGGTGTACACACTCAAGCAGGAGATCGCCTACACCTACCCCGCCCCATGCGTCTTGCCTCTGGAAGCAGGAGATCGCCTTCACCCCGCCCCTGTTGCTGGCTACACAAATATATAAAAATTATGCCACGGGGCATATTCCTTCCTACACCTTTATGTACATGACTATCATCACATCCAAAAGCAGGACCTATGACCCTGCGTGCTGGAATATTTATAACCACATCGGATCAACACATCCTGCTGCTGCTGGTGCTTGCACCAGACCCGGCCCTTCTGCTATTCGGTCCCCGATGGCCCTTGTTTGGGTCGTACCGCCGTACACATCTTGCTACGTACTTCGGTCCCTCCAACAATAAGCACCGGCCACTCGTTGCCTCGCACCCGCAGTCTAGCCAGTTACTGCTGCACTACCTAGTTTATGTATGGTACACGTCCTTCCACACGACACGTGCGTGGCGATGCACACGCTCCTGACAAGCTACTGCTAGTCCAGCCCCTCGCTGCTCCTGCCCCGCTGCTGCCCTGCCTGCTAATATACATGACGGCGACCACCGTTGCCCCCCCCCCGCCCCTGTTCACAACAGCGACTGCTGCCACTGCAACCAGCGCAGCTGCTGCTCCAGAACTGAGGACACCTCCGCCTGCTGCTGCTGGTGCTGCTGCTGGTGCTGGTGCTGCTGCTGGTGCTGGTGCTGTTCCCGCCGGCCGTGCAGCAGCTGCACCAGCACCGGCGCCCCGCCGTCGTCGTCTCCGCCGCCGTTGCCGCGCCCCCCTCCCACAACCCCGCCACGCCCAGGGCCCATCACAGCCGCCGCCAGTGCCGGCACATCACATGGCGCAGCAGCAGCTCTAGCAGCCGCTGCCGCACCGCCGAGCAGTGGCGCGGTACTTGTTGCCGCGGCGGCGGGTGTGGCTGCACCGCCGCCACCGCCGCCGCCGCCGCCCTGCTGCCGCAGCATCCTACCCGCGTTGCCTAGTGGGATGACCACCTGCTGCCGCGGCGCGCCGGCTGCGAACCTGCTGCTGCTGCCGCTGCCGCCGTCGCTGCTGCCGACTCCGTCCCCGCCGCCGTTGCCATTGCCGCCTAGGCCGCCGCGGCACCCTATCGGCACCACGCACTTATTCCCAATGACTGTGAGCCCCAACTTGGCGGCGGCACCGCTGCTGGGGGCAGTAGGAGTGCCGACAGCGGCGGCATCGGTGGCGGGCATGGTCGGCGGCGGCAGCGGCTGCAGGGGCCACGTGGCCTCAAGGCGGCGGCAGGGGCCGGCGTAAGCCGCCGAGCTCATCATGGGCTCAGTGCAGTAGGCGCCTGCAGCACAGCGGGATGCTGCTGATAGCAGCGGCGGCGTGTCGGGCCCTTTCAGTGGTGCGGCTGCTGTAGCAGCAGCGTTAGCAGCAGCGTTAGCAGCAGCAGTAGCTTGCTGCTGCTCGGCCGTACCTGGCGGCTGCGCCGCTCTCAGCAGGATCCGAGGTTGAGCCGCCGGCGCCGCCAGGAGAGTCGCGGCGGCGGCCGGCGAAAACGAGACTGTGGCGGTGGTGGCGGCGGCGGCGGCGAGGGGCCGCAACAGCAGTTTGGGTGTGCCAGCAGCGCCGTCGCGGACGGCTGCGGCAAGCTCACCACAGCAGACACTGCGCTGCTGCTGGTGCTGCTGCTGCTGGTGGTGAATGCGGTGCATGTGCGGGCCGCCGCCGCTGCCGCTGGCGCTACCTCGCCCGCCACCACCGCCACCATCAGCATGCACGCTAACGCCGCCCGCAATTCCGTCTCCCATAGCGGCAGGTAGCTCCTCCGCGGCCCGCAGCGGCGGCGGCTGCTCGCGCATTTTCCGCATTAGCTCACGCAACTCCTCTACCAGCAGTGCATCTGCCGCCGCCGCTGATGCCCCTGCTGCCGCTGCTGCTGCAGCTCCCCCTGTTGCTGCAGCTGTGGACGCGTGTGGCAACGGCTCCCGCCGCCACTCCTCTTGTGGAGGGCCCCTGTTGCTGCCCTCCTGCTGCCGCCCCCACAGCAGCGGCAGCAGGTCCCGCCCCGCCGGCGCAGACGTACGCACAGCAGCAGCGGCCGCGGCGTGATCCACAGCCGTGATTGCTGCGGTTGCGGCGGGCTCCTGATGCTCTAATGCACGGCCATGGTGCTGCCGCAGCAGCAGCTGCAGCGGCGGCAGACCGCTGCTATCGCTGACCAGCGCCGCCGGCGCCGCCGCCGGTGCCGCCGCAGACGCTGCAGCAGCCCGGAACAGATGCTCATGCAATAAGAGCTCCAGACCCACGCCACCGTCGCCGCTCCTGCCGCCGCCGCCTGCTGCCGGCGCCGCCCCGCCTCCAAGTGACGTGAGCCCTTTGCTGCCGCCGCCATAATCGCGAGGCAGCAGCAGCGGCTGCTGCTCCTGACCTGCTGCGGCTGCTTCCTCCGGCGCCTGCAGCAGCACGGGGCCAACTCCACATGTGTGCCGGAAAGGGCGCGCCCCAGTCGGCGTGTGTCGCTGCGCGCCCTCCTCCTCGTCCCCGTCCTCCTCCTCCATCATTTGCTGCAGCTGCTGCAGCTGCAGCCGCCGCTGCTTCAATTGCAGCTGTAGCAGTTGCTGCCGATACAGCAGCTGCTGCAGAAGCTGCTGGCCGCTGCTCTCCGGTATCTCCGACGGCCGCGGTGGCGGCGGCGGCGGCGCCGCAGAGGCAGACGCAGCTGCCACAGCAGCCGAGGCACCCCCGCCGTCGCCAGCGTTGCCGCCACTAACCCAGGCCTCGGTCTTAGTAAGGACAGCAGTGGCGGCGGCATTCCATCCATCGCCGCCGCCACGGCCGCCAGCAGCGCAGCACATGGAGGCGGCAGGGCTACTGCTGCCCGAAGGCATCCGCCGCAACAACGCCAACTTCGGTTCCGACATGTCAAAAGGCGTCGGGTCAAAAGCATCCGTCCGCCCCGCCACCGCTGCGGCTGTTCGCGCCTCATCGCTGCCGCCGCTGCAGTCGCCGACGCCGCCGGCCGCGGCCAGCAGCGCGTCCGCTGCCGCCGCCGGCAGTATCCAGCAGCTACTGCCGAGTTGCTGCTGGTGCTGCTGCTGCTGGTCTACTGGCAGCCGTTCCGAAGCTGCTGCTGCGGCAGCAGCAGCGGCAGCAGGTGCACTGGGTAGCGGCGAGGATGGCGGAGATGTTTGACTCGAAGGCGTTGGCGGCGGCAGCAGCCACCTCATGCGCCGACCGCCGGCGGCGGTGGGGAAGCCGCCGCCACGTACGCCTTTGCGTCCTCTACGTCCTCCGCCGCTGCCCCCGCCTCCGCTAACAGAAGCGGCCCTGGAAACAGAGGCGGCATGCTGGTCCTGGTGCTGCTGCTCCGCCTGCAACAGTCTTTGCAGCTGCTTCAGTGAAATTCGTGGCAGCTTCAGGAGTTCTGGCCAGCCCTTGAAGCGCTGCTGGTGCGGCCGCCACGCGTCGCTGCCGCCGCCGCCGTTGCCTATGCTGCTGCTGCTGACAGCGGCGGCGATGCTCTGTTGCTCCACCGCTTCTACTGCTGACGGCTGGCGCCGCTGCTTGTGCTGCTCCTGCGCCGCCACCTGCAACATGCGGCGGCGGGACAGTGTACATGCATGCACACGTTATATTTTGAGCGATCTTCGCAAGCAATGACCGAGTAGACGCATACGTCTATATTCTTGTATGTGGATGGATCATCATGCACTCAGGGAAAAGGTCTTCCCCGGAAAAAATCCGTTCCCGGAAAGATGCTGAACTTTCCCGTACGTAACGGGGCAAAACTTTCCCGGAAGGGAGCAAAACTTACCCGTAGCCGGGGCGGGGTTCCCCGGAATCCCACAGCACTTTGCCCGTAAGAACTTCCCCGTAAGAACTTCCCCGTACAAACTCCTACTTTCTTCGAAATACATACGGGGAAGATTGTTCCGGGGAACTACCCCCTGTTTTTCCGGGGATTCCCCCCCCCCCTTTTCCCAGAGTGATGCAAGCAGCCAGGCAGCGACAGCACCCAGCATATTGCAGAATATATAACAGGCGCGACACATCAATTCAAAGTAAGTATGCGTGCGTGCCGCGCGCGCGCGCGTACCTCAAATGGCATGGATTCCTGGCGTTCGGCGGCGCTTGCACATGTGGCATCGATGCCCAGCACTAGTGTGTCATCACTACCAGTAGCAGCGATGGTTGCCTGCGGGCTGCTACGGCGGCTGCTTATCAGGTTTTGTGGCATGGAAACCGCTGCTGGCTGCTGCTGTGGCCGCAGCAACAACGGCTGCCGCCAACTCGAGCAGGGGGTGTTATCAGCGCCGCAGCCGCCGTGTCCTGCAGCAGTTGCTGCTGCTGCTGCTGCTGCTGCTGCTGCTGCTGCTGCTGCTGCTGCTGCTGCTGCTGATCCCACGCCACCGCCACCGCTACCACCATCGCCGCCGCCGCCGTCGCCGCCGCCTGCACCGCTGGATGGTGTCGGAACCCAAGCTGTTGCAGCAGCTGCCGCTCGTCTCGCTGCTGCTGATGGTGGTGATGGTGGTGATGGTGGTGGTGGTGGTGGTGGGTGCCGCATGCGCTGCTGTTCACCGTCACTGCTGCAGCAGCTGCTGTCATAGACAGTAACCACCACCTCCTCCTCCTCCTCCTCCTCCTCCTCCTCCTCCTCCACCTCCTCCTCTTCCACCTCCTCCTGCGGCCGCATCTGCTGCTGCTGCTGTTGCTGATGGGCAGCAGACGACCCCGCCGTACGCCGCCGCTCATCAGTGCGGCATGCTCCTGCTACTGCTGCAGCTGCGGCGGCTGCTCCTTTGGACACGGCGGCGGTGTTCTCCACTACTCTTGCCGCCGCAGCCAGGTCGCGACGATCGTCGCTGCCGCCTACTGCAGTGCTGGAAACAGGGCGACGCTCCTCATCTCTTGCATGTTGCTGGCTCTGGCGCTGCTCCTGCGGTGCCAGCTGTGCAACAGGCAGCTGTGCCAGCTGCAGCTGCAGGCCCATGCTGGTCACACGGAACGTGTGGGAAGGCCGCTGCTGCTGGGGCGCAAACCTGCTGATGCTACTGCTGCTGCTGTTGCTGCTGAGCCGCCGCCGTTGGTGCTTGGACTTCCTGCCTACTGATGGCTGCTGCTGTGAATTCGCCTTAACAGATGCGGCACTGCCACCGCATTGTGCATTGGCACACGGTTGCGCTTCCGCCACCGCGATGTGGACGTATAGCGGCGGCGGGGGGCCGACCGTGGTGCCCAGCAGAGTACGCCTTGGCCGCTTTGCGGGACGGGCCTCATCCCCCAGGCACTTCAGTGAGATAGTATGCTGTCTTGGAGCTGCTGCAAGTACAGGGCTGCAGCCGGCTCCAGCAGCACGACCAATCATCAGCGCAGAATCGACGAGCATTCGCTTTGGCTTGGATCACAGAAGCAGCCAAACGTCCAAAAATATCTGCTACAATTATAACGCAGTCATGATGGTGTGATATGGTTGAGGCAGGCAGCAGGAGCTGCTGGCGCGATTTGTATTGCTGGCTGTGCGTTCACACTCCGGTGGGTATGAGCGCCTACATTGTGTTTTAATTTGAAGGCGCCGGTATCTTAGCTGCGCGAGGACGCAGCAACGGAGACACCGTCGCCCGATCGAACTGCAAGCGAGGGCCGCTGCTGGATGGCACAAGTATGGTCAAGCGCTACATGAAAGATGGGGACATGGTTACGTGTTTGTAATGCACTTCGGCTTTTAATGCGCAGAGATAAGCTGCTGCGGTCCAGGGCGCGCCGTCCTCACTATGCCTGCCTGTGCATGGCCTTTGAAGCATAGAGGGGTTGTGATTGCACATAACATAATGTATATGAAACCATGTCACAAATAGAACGTGGTGGAGCACTGCAGCGAGCGACAGCAGCAGCAGCAGGCAGGCAGAGCCCGGATGGTGCCCAGCGCCAGCCCAATCAGTAACGCACGATCGATTTGATTGGCACCTTTGCAAGCGCATTGCAAGCTATATTAGCGCCTTTGGATGCGCTGCAACCACGCAAACCTCAGATACGATCGAGTTTTTCAGCCCGCCCGCTGCCCCATGTCTGACTGGAAACTTTGCCGCCGCTCGCTTTGCACTTTGACAACTAGATACTTTGAAAATCTATAATTTCAACAGCTTTACATGATTTAATCCATATTGGTGGCTGTGAGCTTCTTTGGTCGGTGAAGCGGCGGTTATGGCGGCGGCCTAATACTCACCTTTCGGCCTGTTGCAATCTCAATAAATGCGTTCTCATCCATGGAGGATACATTCATGCTTAACGCAGTCAATAATATGATACCAGCAGTCTGACATGCATGTCATGACATAGAAGAAAAGCGAACGAGGCAAGCAAGGAAGTCGCGCCCGCCCGCCGTGCGCCCGCCGCCGCCAAAAGGACGAAAGTGCACGTGCACCTTACCTGTTTCCAACAGCAGCATGCCATATGGACGTAAGCGCGCGCATACGGGTGCTTACAACCAGGTCTTGATTTAAGGTGCGCATGCACTGCTGAAACGCACGAGTTGGGTCCAAGCAAGGTTGGGTCTACCTCACTCGATTGATTGCTGCCCGGAGCCGCTGCCTTGCTTGTCGAACAGAATACTTCACGTGTTCATTCTAGAGGTAGGTTAGGGTTGCATATAAGCATAAGGCGGGCGGAGATGCAAGAGCTACGCCCAGCTACGCCCGCCCGCCATCGGCCCTCATCGGCGGTGTCCCTACCTGCGCTGCTGACTTCAACGGCGGTGCGTGGTTGATTATCGTAAAATAGCGAGCGAGCATATCAAAGCCACTTCATCATCCGCATATATATCCTGCATCATTTCCACGCATTTCGCTCGATGCCATGCATGCATTTGTGGAAAGAGCGTACGTGTGATGACGAGCGCGCAAGTAAGTCCCGGGCGCCCATCCAGCCAGCTCCGTGTGTCATCGCATCGATCACGCGCTGGCGCACATACACGCACGTGCAACGCGTAATTATGCATGCATGCCGTACGCCGAAGCCATCATCAAGCAGTCCGACCTCCACCCGACCCTGCCCCTGACCCTACCTGATTCTGACGCGCCCTGACCCCGACTCTGACCTGCTGACTCTGACCCTGAGTCTGACCTGACTCTGACCCCGAGCCGCCGGAACAACACACAACTGGAACACGCTTACTTACTAGTCATACATCACACATCATCGCCAGACGGCACTACCTGGTACCGCTGTGCGCCGCCTGCTGATGCACCCCCGCCATCTGCTGCCACGCCGCCGCCCGCCACCGCAAACCCCGTTCCGCCGGCACCTTTAGCACCCGCCGCCGCAGCAGAGCTCCGTCGCGGCGCGGTGCACACGTACACCCACACCAGGCACGCCGCTGTGCCCACGCTGCACACGGAGCCGAGCATGAGCCAGTGGAAGTGGGCGGGGTCAGGCGAGAGCAGCCCCGCCACAAACGACAGCATCTCGAACGACGCCTGCAGGCTGCTCTGCACACCGTACACCGCACCTGCGGGCAACAAGTATGCCGGGGCAGGGTGCGCGGCGGCGCGTGATGTATGCGGTAGGCGTCAGGATACCAACGCATCACCTAGCACTGCAAGGATGTATAATGAATCCAAAGACTGTGTCATCAAAGTTACCGTGCACACACTTGATGCGACACAGTGCGTGCGGGCTAGGGCATCCACACGGGTTATACGTCGGTCTGGGAGAGGGGTCAAACGGCAGGGGCTATAACATGCGCATGCACCAAGGTACAAGCTTGTCCTCCCGGCGGCGCACGTGGCACAGTTTGTACATTGGTGCAAGCAACTGCTATGTCGCGTGGCTTCCAAGTGGTGCGTTCCGCCCTGCACGGTAGGTTTGCTTGGCTAGCTTGGCACGGTCGGACACGGTGGTCGGGCCGACCTCCGAAATAGCTGCCGGCGTTGTATGAGCATTAAATGTATACTATAAAGACCCCAAATAATTTGTTCGCAGCCGATTTAGTGATGTTGCGGTCAACATGCTTTAAAAGCTGACCCAGACGCGCTGCTTTGACACCACTTTAAGTTGCCGTCATCTAACATATACACAAAGAGTTACGTGTCATGCTCCCGGGCTTAAGAATGCGACTCTAGCGAAAGCATGCCTCGCGAAATGTGGTGACAGCCACCCTCACAAAATGTGACGGGCGCCAAACTTCAGCATCCTTATATGTCATATCAGTTAATTCCTGTTTCAGGGCAGCTAGTTGTGCACGTACATAGAGAAACACGTGTGGACACGTTTTTGCCCCTCCTCAGACCGGCGACGTACGTCATACCCGCCGTGTGCAGGGCATACATCTGTAAATGCATCTTTGCACTGAATGCATGATGTCTGAGAATTGCTCATCATACAGCAAATACTGCCTTACCAACTATCGTACACGCACACTCCGACTCACCCATGTGGTCCTCCGCCACGCCCTGCTGGATGAGCTGCGTGACGGCAAGGTCGTACATCCACAACCCCGTGCGCGACGCCACCAGGCCGCCCACCATCACCCGCACCTGCATGCACGAGGAGCAGCCGGGGCCAAGGTGGTCAGGTACATCGGGCGAGCACGCGCGTGTGCGCACCTTATCACCGCAACTAAATTGTACACTTACATTGCGTGCGGTGCGTGAGTTCTTAGTTCAGGCCACAGCGCGTGTGCGTTAAGCACCTACGTACCTCCCCAACGCTCGGCTTGCCGCCGCCTTGCGACATGATGGTCAGCGCCACGGGCAGCACCCCCGATGCCAGACACGCCTGCATGACACGGCGGCAGGTAATTGTTGTTGCATTCATTCACTTTCCTACTACTTGAAATGTTGGACATAAGACGCCGCCCGTGCCATTCCAAAACTCGTCGCTTCGTACCGGCTCGACCGGCTTCACAATGCAACTCACCATCTGATAGGTGATGCCGGCTGCGGCGCAAAACCTGAGTCCGGCCCACTTTGAAAGCGGTGGGAACAGCGCGGTTGCGGCTAGTCCGGTCTGCGGTGCACGCAGGGAGTACGTACGGCAGTCACGCAGGTAAGGGCATGCAACCTGTAAATTGCCAACCGGCGGTATCCTGCTAGGCGCCTCCACAACACTCTGGGAAAGAATCTTCCCCGGAAAAAATCCATTACCGGAAAAGGGCAGAACTTCCCGGGACAAGGTCAAACTTCCCCAAGGGGGCGAGGTGGGGGTTTCACCACGGAGTTTCACGCAACAGTCCTTCAAGCAAGTCTCGGGAGAACCCCACGCTTATCCGGGAACTCTAGGGATACAGTGAGTTGATTGGTTGATGACTAGCTCGCTCTGCCTGCAGCCGCAACTAGTAATCCCACCCGGCCCATCCCGCGCATGCACTAACCATCCAGCTAACCAACAACCACGGCTACGGCTGTACTGTGTGCCTACGCGCTCACCAGCGCGCCGATGCCTCGGTACACAGACACCTCCGCCTCCGTGAGGCCGGTCCACTTAAGGAAGGAGGTCATGAGGAAGCCGAGGCTGAGCACTGTCATGTAGATCTGCGTGCGTGCGTGCGTGCATGTGTGCGGGCGTGCGGGCGTGTGTCACCAGCAGGCTAGGGGGGGGGCGTGTGACACCAGCCGTGTGGATGGCGCCCGTGTGGCATGGCATGTTGGCCCAGCAGGTGATGGAGTGGTGATGGGCGATGGAAAGGGAAGATGGAGCCAGCAGCTTATGTTGCTAGCTGGTGAGCAAAAGAGGATAGGCCTGGGTGTGCGTGCATAGCGAGCTGTGTCGTATCACTTGCTTGCAACTAACCCCGCCCGCCCGCGCGCCTCACCAGTGCCAGCGCCAAGCACGGTAGAAGCAGCGGCTGCTGCACATACACCCGCCAGCTGTCTCCGTACTGAGCAACCGCCCCGCCCAACCCCGCCAACAGTGCTCGGGCCCGAGACGCTACCGAGGCGCCGTCGCCGCCGCCGCCGCGGCCGCCTGTGCGGCCCTGGAGGCCCCTGCTCCCGCGGGCCCCTGCTGCTGCCGCCGCCACCGGCTCTGCAGTGTGCACGTCCAGGCTGCGAGCGGAGGTGCTGCGCAGTGTGGGCGGTCGCGTGGACGTCGGCAGCCCCTGATGCTGATGCTGCTCCTGACCCAACAGCCCCTGCCCCTCGCCGCTGCCGCCCGCAGGTAGCAGCAGCCCCTCGCCCTCGCCCTTGCCCTCACCCTCGCCCTCGCCGCCGCCATCCGCGCCGCCGTGTACGCCGTCTCCCTCCCCGTCCCCGCTCGTCCGACCCCCGAGGTGTGCCGCTGACGCGGACGCCGAGGATCCATGTGACGTAATGAGCGGCCGCTGTATGGATGCGGTGCGGCTGAGCCGGCCGCTGCTACTGCCGGCCTTGCTGCTGTGCTGCTGCTGGTGCGGAGACTGGTGGGACGCCGCCAGGAGCCCTGCGTGCTCGCCCTCGGCGTCGTCGTCGTCGTCGTCTGCGGCCGGACCGGTCGCCGCTGTGGCCTTTGGTTTCCTGCGCGCGCGTGCATGGCAAAGCACGTGATGAGAACAAGTAAGGCACTTACTTGCGACCACGGTCTGATGGTCGCCATGTCTGTCCTGGACCTGGAGATTCGGGTGCTGTTTCATGTTCGGGTCCAAGTTCCAATCTATCAAGGAGGGCACTCACATGAGGGCGGGCGCAGCGCGGAAGGCGGCTCCCAGAAAGAATACCTGGGTATATGGGACATGAAAAGGCAAAGCAAGTGTCTAATGTAGTTGCGGCCTGATAAACAAAATTGCACCCAGCCCAGAAAGAATACCTGGGTGTCACAATGAGCACAATGAGATGTAACGGACTCGTCAATGGCAAGGGAGCGGTGCGTATGATCCAAGCGACCCATGTTCGGCCTTTTCACCTGCCGATGTCCCCCTCCCTCATAGCCCGGCGGCAACAGCGGGCACCTGCTGACCCCCGCCCGGAATCACCGCACCACTTTACCTAGCCCCTCATGCCCACAGGCCCCACCACACACCGCATCCGCGCCACTTCAACGCCAACTCAACCCACTTCAGTTCACTTTACTTCACACCACTTCGCTCGCATCGCGCCCCACCATAAGAACGCGCGCACCTACCTCGGGTATGTAGGCCCCGCCGCAGTAGGCGGACATGGCGGCCGCCGCCACGAACGGCCCCGCCGCCGTCATGAGCACGCCCGCCACCAGCGGCGCCAGCAGCAGAGCCGTCAGGTCAATGGCGCGCATGGTGGCGTTAGTGGACTGCAGGGGAGAGGGCGAGGGAGGTAGGGTGAGGGGCCGGCGGGTAGCGCGGGGAAAGCGGCGGGCGGGTAGGTCAGCGCGTGGGTAATTAAAAAGGAAGGGGAGCGCTCAACAGGAGCGGGCGGGCACAAGCAGATTGGTGCGGCAGTGCCGTGTGAGGCAGCAGGCCGAACGAGGCATGCAGTGTGCGCTGTGGGGCTGAGGGAGGACTGGCAGGCTTACAGACCCTCAGACACGCACGCACGCAGACACGCACGCCTGCAGCACGTGGCCACGCATCGCACAGACGCACACACACCTACCGCCAGCGCTCCGGCGTCGTCGCCGCACAGCGCCTTGACAGCCTCCCGCTCCACCGCGATCTGCACGCCCGTGCTGCCGGCGGAGCTGGCGGCGCCCAGCACCGTCAGCACCCAGATCAACGGCCAGTAGAGCTGCGCGCGCGGTGCGGTGCGGTGCGGTACGGCGGGGTGCGCAATGTAGGGGGCGGCGCGTGAGGGAGGCAGGGCGGCGGGTTCGCGCCAACAGCAAGCGTGCCGCACACCCACCAGGCCGTTTCACAGGCCCCGATATCCATAAGCGATGCATACACGCGCCGCGACTGCCGGCTCAGTTGCTGGCGGCGTGGGGCTGCTGCGTGACGAGCAGCGGCTTACCGCAGGGTTGGTGAGAGCCGCAGACCCTGGCCACAGCAGGGCCAGCGCTGCGGCAGCGCTGCCGCTGATGCAGCAGTTTTGCAGCCGCAGCATGAGCTTGCACCCAGGCATTCGCTCATGCCTGCGGGCGGTTCGGGAAGGAAGGCACTTGTCGGGCGTGGCGGGCGGGTTGTAGAGCCCGCACACGCCGCGACGCGCACGTCTTGCGTGTGCTCTGACAGACACCAACCACGTACTCTTCATGTATAGACGGCGCCGTGGTAACCGGTACACTTAAGCTTGCACATGAAGCAACTACGCATTATCGCGACCCCAACTACGAACCCGATGCGCAGCGCTGACACATGTGAGTGCGCCATGGCCGTCTCTCCCTGACTCGCCGCTCCTTACCTGTCGACGTAGCCCCCGACCGTAGGCCCCAGCACCACGCGCGTAAGATTGTCGAGCAGCCCATAAGCCGAGACCATCAACAGGGAGTTCGGATACAGCTCTATCAGTACCAGCGCGACCAAGAATTCCCACGACCGCCACGCCCACGCAGCGAACGCATAGCTACTGCATAGGTAGAACCTCGCGGCTTTGGGTATTGTGTCAGACGGCGTCTCTGACTCTGAGTCTGCGGGAAGCCTTTGATGGTCCATTTGTCTTTTTGGTCAGTCCGCATTGTATCTGTAATGAACGTCATTTGCCGATGCCGGGCAGCAGCAAAGCATTCTCAACAAGAGAAGTTTGGTGGATCCACAGATAACAATCACGCGGGCCAAACTGAGCGCAGCTGTGCCATTTGGCACTCTGTTTGTTTGAATAGGTGTAAAACATAAGCTAAGATGTACCATCAGGCGGACCAGCTGTAACTAGTGCCAGGACAGCTTAGCTTTTTTGGCGCGGAGTTCGCGCCAGGGCATTATCATGCCGGCTGAAACAATGGCAAGCTTCTAGCATACTTACTGACTATATAACGCCTTACCTTTTCGCGATTAAAGCATTGAAGACCTGGGGTCCAAAAATGGAGGACATCGACGAGACGCAGCCGCCTGAGACTCAAGGCTTAGATTCCTTGAGCCGTGGCGCAGAACCAGAGTCGCAGGACGTGGTCGAGGGCCAGGCCTTGCCCATGGCCACCCCAGACTTGGACGACGAGCTGCTCGCTTTGCCGTTGCCCGGCACCCAGGCTACGGACTTTGTCAGCTTCCATGGCAGCGAGCTGCCTCCGGAGTCCTTCGTGCCGGAGACCGAGGACCAGCTCACCACCGCTGCGGGCGCGTTTACCGGCTCGGAGGAGCAGCAGCACTCAGGCGACGCCTCCGCGTTCGCCGCGCCCAGCGCCGCGCCGCCCGCGCACCGCACGGACACCTCGCTGCTGGAGGACGAGCTCCTAGCCATCCCCATAGACGGGACGGAGCCACAGATGACCGAAGCTTTCACGGAGGCGGCCACGGGCACCGCGGCAGGGCAGGTCGACAGCGGCGCCGAGCTCGCACCCAGCGCCGCCCCGGGCATGCCAGCCGGCTACACAGACACGGAGGCGATGGAGGCCGAGCTCCTCGCCATACCCCTGCCGCCCGAAGAGGACGGCGCCGTCGCGCCCTCCGGCTCGCGGCAGGAGGACGAAGGGCAGCAGCAGCGCAGCGCGGGAGCAGCCGCCGGCGTGTCCATCGCCGGCAGCGCGCCCACCCCAGGTGTGGCGGCGGTTGCAGCCGCGCCGGCGGCGGTGCAGCGACAACAGCCGCCGCCGCTGCCGCAGCAGCAGTCTGGGTACGCTTCTGCCTCGGCTCCGGATGCGTATGATGACTTTGCAGATGATTACGAGGACTACCTCGCCGCACAGCAGCAGCATCAGCAGCAAGCGCCGGCTGAGGACGTTGTCCCAAAGCAGACGGCGGGTGCGGGCGCGAGCTCACGCAATGTCGCCAGCGCGCACGCCTCCAACGCGGTGGCGGGGCGGCAGCAGCAGCCGCAGCAGCGCCAGCCACAGCAGCAGCATGCGAACTACGATGACGAGCTCGATGACATGCTTGCCCAGATGGAGGAGCAGCAGCAGTACCAGATGGGGCTGCACGAGCAGGGCATGGAGGAGCAGGAGCAGCAGCAGCAGCGACGCGGCGGCGGCGGCGGCGCGGGGCCGAGCAATGTGAGCGCGGGCGTGGGTGTTTGAATTTAGGAGTGGGATGCCGATGCGGTAGGGGCCGGCCGAGATGCAGTTGGCCAGGATGCGGGGAACGGCCTGCAGGGCCTATGCAGGCTGCAAGGGGGCGTTATGTGTTTGTGCTTGGTTGGGTTGTGCTTGATCAGCCCCTAATCCCGTTCGTTGAGCTCAATAAGTGGCACGCATACCGCTTCCTTCAGGTTCGCCCGGGCGGCTCTGGGGCCGGACGTCCCACGATGGAGGAACTGTTTGGCGAGGAGGAGGACGACTTTGGCGCGGCGGCGGCGGGGGGCAGCGCGGCGGCAGGGGTGCGCTACGCCGCCGCCGCGGCGGAAAAGGCGCGGCGGCAAGCTGAGCAAGAGGAGGCGGAGCGCCGCGCCGCGGAGGAGGAAGCAGCGCGCCGGGCAGCGGAGGAGGAGGCTGCGCGCGCTGCGGCGCTGTTCCCGCCGCAGCGCCTCGCCGCCAACATCACTGGCGGTACGGCCGTGCCGGTGACCGCCGCGTCCGGCGAGCGCGTGTACTGCAGGTGAGCTGGCCGGTTTGCCCGGCACTACCTAAACCTCTTGGCACATGTACCTGAGGCCTGGATCAGACAGGCTTGCGCGCACAGGTACTGTATTTACTTGAGTTTGCACGAGGTTGGCGTGAGTGTGAGTGAGCACGTGTGCGTGTGTGCTCGTGCAGGCTGTCGGAGGGCGTGATGCCGGTGGCCACGGTGGCGGCGGCCGCCGCGGGCAAGCCGCTCAGCTTCAGCGCGCGCCTGGCTCGCAGCAGCCTTCTGGAGCGGCCTATCACCGAGCTGATGCGGGTGCGGGGGGCCTGGTCTCTAACGGGGTCGCAACCGGCATGGGAGCATACGGCTTGACGGTTTTTGTGCGGGAATGCGGCTTTTGGCGGCATCTGCGAAACCGGATGCGTTTGGGATGGGTCCTCTATCTGAAGGGCAGGGCCATAGGACGAAGTCGCCTGGTATCCGCACGGGACCGAGCCACAACGCGCCTTGTTGTACTGTGTTGCGCAGGTGCTGGAGGAGCGCGAGCTGCGGGCGGCGGTGGAGGCGTCGGAGCGGGAGCAGGAGATCATGGCGCGTAGCGGGCTCGAGCACACAAACGTGAGTGCCGTGATTGCCCCTATCGCGCGCAGTAGGATAATAAAAGGATGCAGGCAGTGGGGTTTTCACCGCATCCAGCATCCACCCGAAGGCGACCGCAAGCATGCTCCATGGCTGCTAGGCTCCGTGGCGTACCGTGTATTGCCAAACCGCATGTCGTTTTGCTAGACCGCACCACCGCGGCCACAAGAAAACACACCACCGCATGCTGTCGTCCTGCTCCTGGGGGTGCTCGCAGGCGGACGAGCTGACTGCAGAGGAGCGCGCCTTTGCCGGCATTGGCGGGCAGGAGGAGACGGCGGAGGACGAGCTGCTTGGTGCCATGCAGGCAGACGCGGGCGGAGCGGCAGCGGGCGTGCCGGGTGCGCGCCGCCGCTCCGGCGCCGCCGCCGGCTCGCGCGCCAGGGCCGGGCAGCTGTGGGTGGACAAGTACGCGCCTCGGCACTTCATGTCACTGCTCAGTGACGAGCGCACAAACCGCCAGGTGCGTGTGGCACAGCGTTGTGTAGGTGTGGTGTGGTGCGGGGTGGTGTAGTGTGGTGTGGTGTAGTGTGGTGTGGTGTGGTGTGGTGTGGTGTGATGTGGTGTGGTGCGGTGTGGTGTGCGGCATGTATGCCAGCGGTGCGTCTTTTTTGGGGTGGGGCTTTGCCCGAGTCGTCTGGGAATCTGGGACTTGTGAGGACATGCCATTTCACATGGCGAGTACACGTGCGTGTGGTTGCTTGCGTCCGGTGCCGGCTGTAATGTGCTGGTCCTGAGGGCAACAATGCATACCTGTCGCATCCCTCACTTTGCACTCTCCTTCTCTATCGCCAACTGCAGGTGGCCCTGTGGATGAAGGACTGGGACGAGTGCGTGTTCGGGCGCAAGGCTGGCGCCGGGGTGCGTGGAAGGGCCGGTCGGGGACTCGGGGTGGCGTTGGATGTGGTTGGGTTAGGGGTCCGAAGTGTTCAAGAGGTTCAGGGCCGGGGCCGCAGCTGGGTGCCGACTTCTTACTGGGTGCAAGCGTTGGGCATGGCCTGGGGGCCGCATCACAGGCACACGTCCAGAGGACTGACATGGTTGCATGACTCTGCATCCCTCCTTCTGTTGCAGGCCAACAAGGCACGGGGCGGCGCAGGGACCGGCCCGCTTGGCGCCAAGGCGGACACGCGCCCGCAGAACAAGGTCCTGCTCATCGGCGGACCGCCGGGTGGGTAGTCGGGTACCGCATCAGCGCCAGCAGTGGGCGGCGGCAAAGGAACCAGCTGTCAGCGGCAGGGTGGCTGAGAGCAAGCGCCGTGACTCTCACCACGTTGCGCCCCGCCACGTCTCCCCCTTGCTGTGTCCTGCTCCTCGTGCGCCGCGCCGCGGGCCGCCAACCCGCCCACACGTCTACACACACACACACGTGTCTACACACACACACACGTCTACGCACACACACACACACATGCGCACCACAGGCCTGGGCAAGACCACGCTGGCCCATGTTGTGGCGCGGCACTGCGGCTACCACCCCTACGAGATCAACGCCTCCGACGACCGCACCGCCGCCACCCTGGCCACCAAGATCCAGGACGCGGTGCAGGTGCGTCGCTGTTGCCGCGGTGCCGACTGGTCTGGCTAACTGGTCTTGCTGCTTGGTCCTGCTGCTTGGTCCTGCTGCTTGCGGGCAGTGGTACACCTACCCCAGGCTTGTCGTCCAGGCCCTGCTAATCACTCGCGGCCTCCCCAACCTGGAGCTCGCGACGGCGTCTTGCATTCGCATTCACTAGCAAGCACTTCGCTAACCTGTCCTGACCCGCCACCCCGGCCCCTCCCCACCACAACAGATGACTGCAGTGCTGGGCGGCGGGCGGCCCAACTGCGTGATCGTAGACGAGATCGACGGCGCCACCGGCGGCACGGAGGCCAACAGCGCCGTGGCCGCACTCATGAAGATCATCAAGGCCGGCGACGCCGCGCCGGGAGGCAGCGGCAGGGGCGCTGGCAAGGCGGCTCACGCAGGTGCATGCCGGGTGCGGGTGCGGGTGCCGGGGCTGGGTGTTACAGCAAACGCGTGGTCGTGCTAGGCCCGATACATGCCGGGGCTCTGGGCGCCGTCTGGGCTTGCAGCGCGCGCCTGCAAGTGCAATTTGCAGTCCCAAGTCCCAAACCCGCCTGCTGCTGGACACGCAATCCGTACGGTAGCCACGCCCACCCCACCACCTACCCGCTTACCTACCGCACGTGCACCCACAGGCAGCGACGGCGAGGACAGCGACAGCGACAACGAAGGCGGAGCCGGCGGCAATAAGCGCGGCGGCGCCGGAGGCGCCGCCGGCGCGAAGCGGCGCGGCGGCAAGTCGGGCGCCGCCTCCAGCCGGCCGCTGAGCCGACCCATCATCTGCATTGCCAACGACTTGTATGCGCCGCAGCTGCGACCGCTGCGTGACGTGGCGCGCGTGTTCACCTTCACGCCGCCCTCCAGCGAGCGGCTGGCGGCGCGGCTGCAGCAGATCTGCAGGGCCGAGGTGGGGCGGTGCGCGGGGCGGTGCAAGCAACAATGTAGCAGGGCTTTGGCTGGAATTGGCTGAAGGTGGCTGAGGGTGGTTCAGAGTCAGCGGGCGAGCGTTGATGGCACGCACAGGGAATTGCGCGCCGCCACCACAGCCTCAAACGCACCGTGTCGGCGCCCTGTACTGTTGGCGGCAATGGTTGCGCATCATGATGGCCCCAGAGGCCGGCCCTGCGCTCACTTCTTCACCGTCCCGGTCGCTCTCCACCGCGGCCATGCAGGGCATGGAGGCAGACCCGGCGGCCCTGACGCTGCTGGTGGAGCGCACGGAGCGCGACGTGCGCGCCTGCCTCAACACACTGCAGTTCCTGGCGCGCCGCAAGCAGGCCGGCGCCGGGGGCGGCTGCCGGCGCCGCATCGAGACCAAGGTGCGCGGCTGGGCGGGCCATGCATGTGTGTACGTACAGCACGTCATGCGACTGCGGCACGGGCACTTCAATGCACGCGGCAAGGGACCAGTTGTGTGGCAGTGAACAGTGTGCACGCGCTCAACCCCTGCGTCACGCCCCGCCCATCCCTGCACCCTACCCCGCCCCCACTTGGGCTTGGACTTGACTGCTCCTCCCCATCCCGGCCTCTGCTGCAATATCCACAGGACATCGAGGGCCTCAACATCGCCTCCAAGGACACCACCCAGTCCGCCCGCGACATGTGGACGGCGCTTCTCACCGCCAGCAACAACAAGGCGGCGGCGCGGCGGCGCGCGGCCGGCGGCGGCGGCAGCCGCGCCGCCGCCGGCGTCAACGGCGGCGCCGGCGCCGGCGGCGTGGGCTCTGGCGAGCTGGGGGAGCTGTGCAACAAGCTGCAGGACTTCGGCGACTACGACCTGGTGGGTTTGTTGGGGCAGCAGTACAAGCGGGGGGGATTGTAAATACCAGCGCGAACTAAACCAAAACCAACGAAAACAAGCGGAGCACGGGGGGGAGCAACAGGAGCTGGGAGGGGTGGTCGGAGCGGGAAGGAGCTGGAGAAGCGGGGAGGGGCAGGACGAGCCGGTCCTGACGCTGGGAACTGCAGCACCGGCCGAGCGGGGGCGGGGGCAGCTCCGCGCCCCATTGGCACAGCGCTCCTTCCTTCCGCTGGCCCACCCCTGAACACGCGCGGCACCGTTGAGGTCACGTGCTGTACCCCGTCCCTCTCGCTTTGCCCCCTTGTGCCAGGTGCTCAACGGGCTGCACGAGAACGTGCCGCGTGTGCGCTTCATGGACATCAACCTCAGCCGCACCGCCCAGGCGGCGGAGGCCATGGGGCAGGCGGACATCCTGCTGCGGTGGGTCGGTTTGGGCTGGGCTGGGCTGGGCTTGCTTGGATTGGGTTGGCTAGGGTTGGGTTGGGTTGGATTGGGTTGGGCTCGGTTCGGCGGCGGGCAACGTCTACGTGTTGGATGGGCTGCAGGCGCTTGGAAGCTGGGCAGCTGCAAGAGAGGGACACACCCGCCTGCACTCGCGACAGCGTGTGTGGGTGGCGTGACAGGCAGCGCGAGGCCCCACAGGCGCCAACCAGGCATCCACGTACCGTATCTGCTGGTTCCCTGCGTCCTTTTGACGTGCTGTGTTCCAACCGGCCTGCTCATGCGCCTCGTGCTCGCAGCTCCTGTCGCCGCACTGGGGACTTCTCAGCCCTGCGCTTCGTGCCGCCCTGCCTGGCCACGGTGAGGGATGCGAAGTGCGGAGCAGCCCACACCTTGGCTGTGAAACGCCCCCTGTGGCACCCTGCCTGGCATTCCCTAATCTGGGGTTTGGGGTTGTTCGGCTCACTCGGCGCTCGTGCAAGTCAACAATGCCTGGTCAACCGGCCTTGCTCACCGCTTTCCTTTGACATAGGCAACAACACGCGGCTCATGCTTGCACGCTTTCCTCCCGCGCCCCCCCCCCTCCGCCGGCTGCAGGTGCGCTCGCTGGTGGCGCAGCCGGAGCAGCCGCGGCAGCTGTCCTGGCCGCGACTGGGCGCCGACGTGGCCCGGCGCGCCTCGGCAGTGACGCAGCTGGTGCGCAGCTGGGTGGGCGGCGGCGGCAGTGACCCGGCCGTGCTGTCGGCACACGGCGCGCGAGTCATGATCCTGGTGAGTGGAAGGGCCGTCGGGGGGTTGTAAATTCCAGCCCAAACTAAACCAAACCAAGCTAAAACGAGCGGAGGGGGGGCTGTGGCTGCGAGCTGGAGACAGGCGGCGCGCGGGGGCAGGGCCGTACATGGACTGGGATGAAGCCAGGATGCCAGGAAGCCACAGGGCCGGCTGTTTGTATGCGCCGCGAGATGCGGCTGTCTGTCAGCGCGCTTCCGCCGGTGTGCTAGGTTGCGCGCTTCTACGCGCACCTGACACCGCAATCTGCGGCCCCGCATCCGCACCCCACCCGCGCGCCACGCTACGTGACGCACTCACGCAGGAGCTGGCGCCGGCGCTGCGCACCATCGTGTCCCAGCCGCCGCTGCGCGCCGTGGCGCCCAACATGATGAATGCGGAGGAGCAGGTGTGGGGGCAGTGAGCTGGGGCTGGAAGGTCGGGACTAGTTGCAAACTAACGGAGTCCTGCCCGATGGGGCAGCGGGCGCCAGGGCACGGCTCGGTGGGCACTGTCTACATGAAAGGCTGCCGATGCTGCTGGTGCCGATGCGGATGCCGACGCTGATGCTGTTGATGCCGGTCGCGTGCAGGCGACGCTGCGGCGCATGGCGGGCGTGATGCTGCACTACGGCCTGCGCTATTGCTTCGAGTCGCCGCCGCCGCCCGGGCTGCAGCCGCTGCTGCTGCCGGAGACGGTCGTGCCAGTGTCTAGTAAGTCACGGTGGCCCCCGGGGGGTCCAAGGCTCCTTGCTTGCCGAAGGGCGCTGCGCGTGAGCGTTGCAAAGGCGCATCCGGTAGCACATTGCGATGCGACGCCGGCGGTGCAGATTGCCAGCGGAGTGAATGGCCTTGTCCCTCCTCCTCACATACCACGCATACCGTATGCACCCCGCGCCGCAGACAACGCCATCATCCTGGGCCTCACGGCGGACGTGCAGCGGAACATAGCCCTGAGCGGCGGCGCACCGGGCGGCCCGGCGGCGGCGGCGGCGGCGGGTGGGCAGGCGGGCCCAGGGCAGGGCGGGGCGTACGGCCAGCGGCCCGGGCACCAGCAGTACCAACAGCAGCAGCAACAGCCGTACGGCGGCGGCCGGGGCGGGCCCTACGGCGGCGGCCGCGGCCCCGGCGCCGGCCGTATGCCGTACAACGGCCCAGCCGGCGGCCGCGGGGGCGGCGGGGGCGGCTACGGCGGGCGGGGGCCCTACCAGGGGCCCTACGGGGCAGCGGCGGGGGCGGGTGCTGGGCCGGGGCCGATGGCGGCCGCGGCCGCGGCCGCGGCAGCTGCGGTGCGCGCCATGCCGCTGGTGCCGGCCATAGACACGCTGCACTGCTTCACGGCATTCGCGGGCGGCGCGGCGGCGGGCGCTCGGCCGTCGCTGCCCATGGTGGTTCGGCAGCTCATCTCGCAGGCGACAGCGACGGAGGCGATCCGGCGGGCGGAGGCGGTAAGAGCATGTGGTATGTGTGGCTGTGTGTTGGGGCTTGGTCGGTGTTGGCGTGAGCATGGGTTGGCGTGAGCATGGGTTGGCGTGAGCAAAGCTGGTGATTGCGTTGTGTTTACAGTGCATAGGTTCCTCCTGACCCCGTCATCCCTCCCTCCCTCCGTCCCACTGCAGGCGCGCCTGGCCGCGCTCGGCCCTGCCGCTGTCGCCGAGGCGGCTGCCGCCGCCACCGCGGCAGCCGCCGCCGCCGCGCCGCACGGCGGGCCGCTCAAGCCGTCGGTGGCGCCGCCGCAGCGGCAGATGGCGGGGCGCATGCCTGAGGGCATGAAACAGGGCACGGGGGCGGGGGCCAAGCGGAAGGGCACATGGATGGATGCGTTCAAACAGCAGGCCACCGCCAAGGCCCGCGGCACGGTGGGCGGCGGCGCCGGCGCCGGTGCTGCGGCGCGCAACGTTGCTGCGGCGGCAGGCGCAGTGGGTGCGGAGAACGGCGGGCCGCAGGCGGAGGTGCCGGCAGATGCAGGGGCGGTGGGGGGAGGTAGTGCAGCAGATGGCGACCGGCTGCCGTTTCCGGTGCTATACCGGTACAATGAGGGCTACACCAATGCGGTGAAGCGGCCGCTGCTGATGCGGGAGCTACTTTGAGGAGGCCTGGGCCTCTGGGGCCTGTTGTTATGCTTTGCGTATGCGTGTTGAGGGCATGGTTGATGGGCTGAGAAGAATGGCTGTAGTGCTGTTCGGCTAGCCCGCTGCTGGTGTTGCTGCTGTCAAGGATGAATGCTGATTATGGGCTTAGGGCTGCCCCGCGTACGGAGTGAACATGGGTGCTGCTTCTACCGCCAACGCAGTGGACGCAGCAAATGAAAGAATACTCAGCTCGACCCTCTTGTTACAGCCCACCCGCGCCAGCGAAATGGGGACTACAGCCATCATACTCGGGACTACGCTGCTCGCCACCCTCTGCTCTTGCTTGTTTTAGTGCCAGCGCCTGGCCAATCACTCCTACACATCACCACCATCCTGACCACGCCCCACATCTGCTTGTCCATACGTACGCAGCCAGGCGCCCGGAGTGGACACCAGGACATAAGGCTGCTTATGCTGCCAATGCAGTCGACAGCAAATGGAAGAAGGCTCTGCTCAACCGGCACTGTGCGGCAGGCCAGTACCAGGCTCCTGCACATTAAGCATGTCCTGTCCACTCATCGTACCTGCTTCTCCACGCGGATGCAGCCAGCAACAGCCTCCAAGCCGCCCCAACAGTCACGAGTGCCACTGAAACCAAACACATGCCGTGCCGCCGTGCCCAAAACCCCCCGCCTCCTTCCGCCTCCAACCGCCCCACCACGCCTGCAGCCTCCCCCTTAGCCGGGGCCGACCTTGGGGATGTCGTGGTGCTCCGAAAGCGCCGCCAAGTACTCGTTAAAGTCCTTGACGCGGTCCCTGTGCGACTTCGTCGCGGCCTTCTTAACCATCTGCTCCTCTACCTTGCGGAAGCGTTCCTCAAACTTCCGCTCCGCCTCAGTCCTACGGTCATCCTTCTCATCCTGCTTAATCTCGTAGCCGTGAAGCGCCTTGCGAGTCTTCTCAGCAGGGTCGTCCTCCTTCTTCTCCTCGCCGGGCTGGCCCTGAGGAGCAGCCGCTAGCGCCTTCTCCTCCTTCTTCTTTTTCTTTACACCTCCAGCGGGCTTGAGCGGCTCCCCGCCCTTCAGCTTGAGTTTGCCTCCGACGAAGGACATGGTCCGGAAACTTGCGCTGTGAATGTGAGAGCTCTTTACTGGCGGCTAGACTCGTACTTGGGGTCAGCAGTGACGTAGTGGTACGCCACAACCAGGAGCATAATAGCGATGCCGAGCCAGGACTGCAAGGCGCGAACACAGGGGCGTCAGCGACCAGCCAGTCCTGCCAGCATAATACGTCATGTTCGCTTACCGTGAACCTGCCCAGATCGTTGTCGTCAATCATGGCGAGAAGTTTGCTAGGGTCAAGATCAAAGTTGTGTTCTGTCGCAGGCAGTGAGCAGAAGCTTCTAGTGCCCGTTATCAACGAAGTTGCAGTGGTAAGGAACACGTCAGCACTTAATGAAACGACGACTTGAGAGTGCGTTCGCGGACACCATCCGCCGCGCATCCGTGGCGTGTCGAGACGGACGTAAAGGCGACGGCCCCCACTCCCCGGCTCGCTGAGCGTACGGCGCCGGTGTGTAAGCCACCGCAACCACCGCATCCCACCAACATCTCCCAATGTGTTGCTTGGGCAGCCAGTCGCATGCGATAACCCCTGATGCTCGGCCAGCGTTACGGTTGTCGTAAGCACTGTCCTGAGCATGTGTTTGGAAGTGCGTGTAGACGGAAGCCCCTCCGCTCTCACAAATCGGCCCAAGGATTAAGGTGCTCACGACCCACGACCTTGCTTTACTTTACGCTTGTTAGCGAGCCATCGGCATGCTGCAGAGTCTTCTTGTGCGCCTTTGCGCAGATTGCTGCCACACCCTCAGTCCTTGCGGTAACGGTGCCCAGGGGCAAATGTGTACCGTAGTGGCCGGCCTTTCACAACTACAACTAGGCATGCTTAGGGCAACACCGCACCCCTGGTAATTGCCTGGCTTATGAGGTGCATCTTGAGAGGCAGCAAGGCTGTGTGTTGTGCCCTAGTCCTGCCGCAAGCAGTATCGGAGAACGACAAGCCGAACAGCGCCGAACAACACAGTGCCATGCACAGGACTGCTGGCAAACCGGGCATGCCGCCTGGTGCCTGAGACTACACTGTTTCTTCTACCGAGCCTAGTAAATACTATATAGTGGCGGCAGGCCCCTCTGCCAACGTCTTACAAATGAACTCAAATGGAAATGGCTGGCTTATGAAGGGCGGTCATCGTGGGCAGCGCATCATGACCAACAGGACTGACTTTTCTCGGTTTCCGACTGGTTGATGCCGGTGATGCCATCAAGATGCCATTTCTTTTTCCTTCCACGAACCGCGTACTGTCTTATTGTCCTGGCAGAATGCAGCAATGCAAGCAAGGCCATCTTGCGTGCATTTCCGTGCAGTTTCTGCTGGGCCGCGTTCCGGCCTACCGGTCGAAAGCGCTCTAACCGTTCTTGCATCTGCACGGGGGTTGTTTCCATGTTTCCGAAAGCTGTATTTCGCGCGTGCAGCAGCGCAAGATGAACTAGAACGTTTGGTCAAGGGGGGGTACGAAGAATAGTTCCAGTGCAAAACCTCCCGACCCCCCCCAAACTGTGCCTTGACGTGCTTGAAAAAACGCAACACGTACCGTGCCGTACACCCCCTAAATCCCCTCTGTTTTCTCCCAGGAAGGTGTCAAACGGCTGCTTTCAGCAAGCTGTATCAACATGTAAACACGGGAAGCTCGTCTTGATGGGAGGACCACGGCTTGACCACAGCCATGTTGTCAACATGTTGTGACCATCTTGTGACCGTTCAGTTGCACCCATGTGTAAAGCATGCCTACGAGATCTACCTACGCGTGGGACATACACATGCGTTTTCCTCCTGCGCGCAAGCACCGGTCCGCAACTTGAGGCACGTACGTTCTGGTCAGGCGAGACACGTCTCACCCCTTCTGGTAGGCTCCTGACGTTCCCCAGCCTTCAAAAGCTTCATTACTTACATGCTTTGGGCAGCGGTCTGGTCTTGCCCAGCTGTCTTATCCAGACGAAAGTTTCCAGCACACCATGAAACCTTGGGGACCCTGGGGACTGACGACCGAGCGACCCTCGACTTTGACTCAAAGTTTAAGGGCCCATATCTCCCTATAGGTATGGGTTGAGGCTTGGCTAGGACTCACTGTGCGCGGAGTCACACGGACTTTGTCCGCGGGAGGGTTTGCAGCAGAGTCGGGGTTGGTGGAGTCAAGTTGGGCCCTGATAGCATGTGATGGCTCAGCGTCTTCGGGTGCTGGGACTGTCCCCTCTGTGACATCCGCATTCATATCTCCCTATACCCTAATCGAAATTCTGAAAGCGGATTCTGAACGCTCTCGTCAAGCTCTTTTAATTTGAAGGGTAGGGTGTGTCTGCGGCATTCTTGCTTACCCCCGCCCTGCTCCCGCCTCCCGCCCTCTCCCACGTACATACGGCCTAAGCTCGCAAATCTTCCTGTTACAAGTTGCAGCCCATAGCTTGTGCCCTTGCTTCCCGCATTTGCATGAACGCGTGTATGTCATGAGCATACGGTACCAAACGGTGACCCTCTTGTCTCGTCCCGGGAACTTTTTTCCACGGCTGCACCACATCTGTGCATTGCAACTCTGTTTAGACTGCCCATCATTCGGCATATTAAGGCACAGTCCACCAGCAGACCAGCTATCCATCGTCGCCACGCCACGCTGCATGTATGGTTCGTCAGCAGCTGGTGTGGTGCACGCAGTTTCCTCGGCATTTCCCCCAATCATAGCTAGCCCATGTAGCTAGCCCCCGCCACTAGTTACCATGTGCGAAGTCCAGTCACGTTTGCACTAACCCTAGGCAAGATGGCTCCCTTGCGCAAGCAATCAAATTTTGAATCCACACGAGAAGTCCTGAAACGCCCGCTGACAAACTGATGATGCTCAACATGCCTCCTACGGCGTCTGGTGCAGCCTACCACTTCACCCGAGTGTAGGCAGCAGCAGCCGCTCAATGTAAGCAATCAACACAAATCATAATGCAAGATCACACGTACTACATGCTTGATCACCGGATTCTATCCAATGGGCTGCCCGCCTAGTGGGTCACGGTGGAGACGGCCCTCTCTGAACCCTACTTCTGGACCGCGGGCGGCGGCGGCAGGTCAGTGGCCTTGATGGTGGTGTTGGCACTGTACCCGTCCTCGCTGCCAGAGTCGCTGGCCTGTACGTCGCATCAGCGTGGAACACACATGAACACTTGTTCAGCTGGAGGAGGCGATCGCAAAGTGCCATCGGCGCGGCCGGAATGAACACACCAGGGCACAGACATGCCGGCGAACGCAGAGGGTGTGAAAGGGTTTGGAAATTGCGTGTTGCGGTGTCGGCGCGCACCTGGTAGTTCTTTCCGTAGCCCAGCAGGCGCTCAAAGAGCGACAGGTGGCGCGGCTTGATGGCATCGCCGTGGTAAAGGTGGTGGTGTCCGTCGAGGACGGCCAGCCAGCGCTTGTCACCCTCGCGCAGGTCCAGGCCTGTGTGTGGGAAAGAAAGAAGAAGGATGGGGGCAACGCGGCAATCTTAGGAGGCAAAGGCGGCAACAAAGGGCTACAGCATGCGCGATGCCCTCAGGCCCTCCACAGGCGCCAGCGCGACGTTCTAACTCAATCCATCAGACTGTACATCACTTGCGTGGAACGCAGCAACTCACCGGTCACATCGGGGATGGTGATCAGGGTCAGGATGACGCCAGCCAGACCGCAGAAAGCGCTGATCCAGAACTTGGTGCGGCCGTCCACAAGGCCAAACACAACACCCGCAACCAGCGCGCCGGCCTTGCCGACGGCAGCCGAGAAGCCGTGGCACATGGAGCGAAGCTCGGTAGGCGCCAGCTCGGCGGGCAGCAGCCAGGTGGTGGCGTTGGGGCCGAACTGGCCCCAGAAACTGGAGAAGTAGTACAGGAACTGGAACGTGTGGATGTACTTGGGAGTGCGCAGCTGATCGTAGTGCACGGCGCAGATGAGGAACAGAACAAACTGCAAGGGCAAAGAGCGAGGCGCGCGGTCACACACGCTTCAAGACTGTGCGTGTGGATTCGCAATGCTGGTCAGCATGCATACCGAATCTCGGCCGGAGTCCGGGGAGCGCTGGGGTCCACTGCCAGCCAGGTCCAGACATGCAAGGCCCACACGAGAACCGGGCCAAACCCTACTGCTGGAGTGCCATGCCTGTCGGTTCGGTAAACCTGAGCAGTGGTTTTCGCAACTCACCATCCATGCGAATCCCATGACCTGCATGCGCATGCGGCCCATCCACGGCTTGTCCACCGTGAAAGCGGCAAAGTAGTAGCCAACCAGAGCCACAGTGCTGTTTAGCAGAGTCCACTCCAGGACTTGGATTAGCGAGGCGCTGGGGTTGATGATCTTGATGAAGGTGCCCTGGAACAGCTTGTTACCCTGTGGGGTGCAGCAGATAGGTTTTATAGAGGATGGCGTCACGAGGGCCAATGCGGCGGCGTTGAGGAACAAAGAGCCCGGCGGATTGCGCACCGTAATGCACCAAGTCTCAGGCGCCCGCAAGCACGCGGCCCAGGGCCATGCAGGCACGCGGGCCCGAGCCCCATCAGCCGCACGACTCACGTAGAAGGCGAAGTCCCACACGAACCAGCTCATGGCGGTGCCGAAGTTGCGGTGCCAGTAGTAGTACAGCAGCAGACCGAACTTGCGCCACTGCACGCCCTTGGCCTCCGAACCTGGCCGGGAGACAGCGCAAATGGAGCGAGTCAGCTGCAACGCTCCGCACGATTGATCGTATGGGCCAAAACTCGCCCACGCAAGACTTCTACAATAACCCAAAGGCACCACTTACCGCCCATGGCCTGAAGGGCCTCGCGCTTCTTGGTCCACACAGCCGACTCGCGAAGGCGAATAATACGGTACAGCAGAATGCCAATCAGGGGGATGAGGCCGATGGCGTACGACAGACGCCACGTCACCTCCAGGGCGTGGTTGCTGTACGGAGCGCCATACTGGTGGTAGCCAGCCATGATGGCTGTAGGTTTGGGTAAGAGCAAGCAGAAAGCATTGTGTGCATAGGGAGACCGTTGAGGCTGGGGCAGAAGCAGGACTGATCCAACAAAGCAAAGGCAGGCAAGCCCCCGCGCTGTGTGGTGAAGTTCAGTTCGATGATGGAACGACTCTGCGCTCACCAATGATGACGGCGGTGTTGACCACGTTGCCCCAGCCCTGCATGGAGAACACCAGCACGACGGTCTCGCCGCGGCGCTTCTGCAGGGCGGCGCTGCTCTCGGCGCGCTCGTTGGCGGATGTGGAGGCGACCGGGTACTCGCCGCCCACACCGATGCCGAAGATAAACTGGACGGCCGTGAACTGTGAGGCGGGACAAAGCACATGGAGACTTCAGAGCATTGGTTTGGGGTCTAGAGGGCAGCACCGCCTGGCTGGAAGCTAGGAAGAGGCTGCCAAACGGAACAGGATTGGCGATCAGGGGGGCCCGCAAGGTGGTAGTGCTGTGGCAGCTGAAGCCAGACCGGTCAAGCGATGTGCCGAGCACGGTACAACCCGAGGGCAACGCACCATGGCCCAAAGGGCGCGCTCGGTGGGTCCGGCAGAGGAGATGATCAGGATGGCACCTGAATGGTGAAACGGGCAGCGCAACACGTGGGTAAGGCTTTTGGAAGCCAGGTGGGCTGGGCCCAACCGTGCACAGGGACAGGCACAACGCAAATGTGCGCGAGCAGATCCCTGACTTTGGCAACTGCTGCAAATCGTGGGCATTGAGGACCACCGCAATGGAGTCAAGCCCGCCCGGTCAGTGCGTCGTGCGAAAGGTGGGACTGTAACTCACCAACAACCATGGTTGCAGCGGTGGTGACACTGCCCCATTTGCGGCCGATGCGGTCAGCGAAGAAGCCCAGGAACTGTAGGCATGGGCACACACAAAGATGATGAAAGCAGTGTATTTGGAAAAACTGACAGGGACAAGGGGAGCATGCCAGGGGGCAGTGGGAGACAAAACGGCCATGCGCGTGCCGCACACGCACAACGCTTACCAGCTGGCCAAAGATGATGCCGCACACTTGCGTGTAGGTGATGGAGTCCGAAAGCTTGATGGGGCAGCCGATGCCCTTCCAGCAGTTCTTGTACTCGACCTTCCACAGCGCTGACAGGTTACCGACGGCGAACACGAAGTAGGCCTCGCAGAACTGCGAGGAGGGGGGCACGGGAGGACGGAGGGAGGGAGGCAGGGAGCGGTGTGAAGCGGGATGGGCGAGGCGGCTTCACTACAACTGCGCTGCAACCCCCAAAACGTTACGGCGGTATGAGGAACTTGTGCATTTGCGCTGGTCTCAGGGCCCAGCCTGGCGTGACTTCGGGTGGGAGACGCTTGGGCCCAGCGAACGCGACCCAGCTCAACCTACTCAACCGACTGTACGCACCATGCCCATGCCTGGAATCATGAAGCTCCCCAGGAATTGGAAGAACCTGTAGGCGAGGAGGCCGTGTTACTTGCTGGGTTATGGCGAACGTTGGCTGAGTCGCGGCGCCGCAGCCTTGCATGCGACCGCGCGTACGCACCGGACGATGGGGTTGCGAGGGCGCACATCCTCATCCACATCCTTGATAGCGCTGCACAGCGAGTCCTCGGCATGCTGTAGAGTTTTCTCGTGCGCCTTCTCGGCGTCGAGGGCTTTGACGTCCGCCATGGCCAGGCGCGACTACACTGTTTCTTCTATCGAGCCTAGTAAATACTGTATAGTGGCAGCAGGCCCCTCTGCCAACGTCTTACAAATGAACTCAAATGGAAATGGCTGGCTTATGAAGGGCGGTCATCGTGGGCAGCGCATCATGACCAACAGGACTGACTTTTCTCGGTTTCCGACTGGTTGATGCCATCAAGATGCCATTTCTTTTTCCTTCCACGAACCGCGTACTGTCTTAATGTCCTGGCAGAATGCAGCAATGCAAGCAAGGCCATTTTGCGCGCTGCGCGAGCTCGAAGTGGCCCCATAACCGCGTGCATTTCCATGCAGTTTCTGCTGGGCCGCGTTCCGGCCTACCGGTCGAAAGCGCTCTTGCATCTGCGCGAGGGTTTGTTTCCATGTTCCCGAAAGCTGTGTTTCACGCGTGCGCTAAGATGAACTAGAACGTTTTGGTTCGTAGTTTCGTGTGCAGCCGGAACTACGAAAGTTTCTTGGATCCATTGCTTGGATCTTGGGTCGAAATATCTCTGAGGTCGTGTCGTTTCATACACAAGGTATGAGTCTTGCACAGCGGCTGGAGAGGCATTATTTGGGTCCCGTCACCAAAAGCCTTGCAAGAGCCCCAGCGAGGCAGCGACGCTTGCAGGGTTCGCAGAATTCGTAAACTCTTTTTTCCCCGCGTCTGACGCTAACAGCTGGCCTTGTCGTTTACGAGCGAGAATTCCAGCGAAATTCGAATCTCCACAGAAGAAGTCGCCGGCAACAACTAGGGAAACAGTCGCGCGTGTTGCTGGCTTGCCTGCGCGCACTGCCCTGTGCCCATCCTTGCCAGCCCTGCCCGTCGGGCGCCTAGCCCCTCCCCACCCCTAATCCTGACCTTGCTGCGACTGTGGAACCCGCGCGCCACCCCCACCCCCCCAGCCAGAACTCAACCGGCAAGCCGCTGGAACCCTACCCCCGCGCAAAACCTCAACCCGGGGTGCACTTCTAATCCGCTCCACCTTTCCGACAAGCATGCGGGCGTGCCAGGCACACGGCCGGGGCGGCAAGGACCCCAATTGGAGGGCGGAAAGTTGGCAGCAGTACAAGCCGAGGTTCCGCCCTCGAGCGTGTGGAACTGGCGAGCCTCCCGCTTGCGGGTGCAGCCTGAGCATTCACGCGACCGCATGCACGCGATTGCAGCACTGCGCGGACGGGTCTCCGTCGTATTACACCTTGGTTATTTGGTTCTGGAGTATTTGATTCTTGGTTTGGCTTTTCAGCTGTTTCGGGTACATGCCGTGGACACGCACCGACCTCGTTCCCCTCGGCCAGCCCTCAGCCCGCCGCCCACTCAGCTGTCGGCACGGTTCCCCCACCCGGCCGGCCCCGCTGCACCGTGCGTGGGCCGGTCCCTGGACGGGTGTGGGGAACCGCACAGCGGTCCGCGCCCGTCCGTCTCAGCTGTCAGCTGTACGCCACTGCATCGTCGCCAGCCTCGCCGCGGCACATGGGGGCGGGATCCATGCAGCGGCGCCCATACTTACCACGCTTGGCCGGCGCCAGTACATACTACCAGCACAGCTCGCCCGGTGCAGCCGCCGTTCAGCCCTTTAATCAGCCCGCCCCCAGCTAGGCAGCCACCCTGCTTCACTTGCTCGGCAGCTTTGGCCGGCATCGGTTACTGACATCCGCCACGCCGCTTCTTTCTTCTCCCTTTCTTTCCGCTTGCCCACGCATCATATGCTCCATGGGCGCCCGCGGATGCCTGGCTTCGTTCCAGGTGGGTGCATTTTGTGGGTTACGCGTTGTCGCGGCGAATGGCAGCAGCCCAGTTGCGAGCTGGAACACGTCCGCCCCTGCAAGCGGCAGCAGTCTCCACGACACTCGGACTCCGTTTGGCGTGCCGAATGCGGAGCAGCGTGGAGCGCGCACCGGTGTCTCGTCTCGAAGGTAACAAGTAACCGCATTGCCGCTGACACTAACTTGTTTCGTGATGTTTATTGCTAGCCTGGAGCTCGCGACGGCGTCTTGCATTCGCATTCACTAGCAAACACTTCGCAAGCCGTGGAGGCGTGGACTCCAACCCCCTGGCCCCTGCGACCCCCCACCCGAGCCCCCGTTGACTACCGTATTGCGACCTATTTCGGCAGGCTCAGGCACGTACCCTCCCCCCCTTCCCCAAACAAGGGGTGTCAGCTTTGTACAGCTGGAAAATGGGCTGAGCCCCTAGAGCAAGGGATGTGACGATGGGTACCGGCGACATAAACAGCACCCTTGCAAGCCCAGCGGGACTGGCAAAGGGGCATACCAAAGGCACCGCCACGCCCTGTCCACGCCACTCCACACATGAGCCCGTGATACCTCATTCCAAATCCCTCACAAGGACCACAAACGGCTAGTGGAGCTCGGGCGCGTGATCCGGGGCCGCGACATAATTAAGGCGGGATCGGCACGCATGGTTCGGCTGTTGCACAAACTTTCGACATTCTTGCCCCAAGACGCTTGTCGTCGACATATTTTGATACATGGATGTAAGATATTCAGGGCCCGAGAGCTATACTCGCGGACTGAAGAAAGTCAAGATGTCCATGGACTCGCGAGGTCGCTTCTCGCTCCGGCCGAGTTTTCCCTGCCGCCTATTTTTCTACAATAGGGAATAGCAATTAATAATACGTGGCGCTCGCGGTTTGCGCCAGTATGCTATGTTTTGCCAACGCACGAACGAACGCACGGACAGGGGCAATCCTGGGGGGCTTCGCCCCCCCTGGATCGCTTCGCTCAGGGGGCTCAGCCCAAAAATCTCAAACTCCACCGGCCATGCTGGCAGGATTTCAAAACAGGATTGCGTCGGCTCCTCGGCAGCAGTGTTTCCCAAAGTCGGGCGCCAGGGTCACGCGAGTACCACTCGGGCAAGTCCCTGGGCACTCTGTATGCAAGGCCGCAAGCCGGGGGCCTGGCTTGGGACGCAGTGTGCATGTACAGTATGCATGCAGGCACAGCGTGTGCCCCGCACTGGTCACGAGTAGCAGTCACCAATCGATCCCCAACCCCTGCGAGCTTGCGGCCATGCGCCAAAGGTACGTGTGCGGACGGTAGCGGTTTGTTGCGTGTACGAGCGCACGGCCCGCTCCTACCTGGTGGCTTTGCAGCAAAGTCGGGGTTGATGGAGTCAAGTTGGGCCTTGATAGCATGTGATGGCTCGGCGTCTTCGGGTGCTGGGACTGTCCCCTCTGTAACATCCGCATTCTAAGCATCAGACGGTTTGGCAGTGGGTGACGGTGGGTGACGGTGGGTGGCAACATAAATACTACGCGGCGGTGGCCTCTGGCTGCAGCAAGTACGGGCGGAAGTAACAGCGGCGTGACGAAGAGGAAGCAGGTGGTCGTGGTGAAGGGTGGGCACCTGGCAGATAGACCCGTTCCGGGTGGAGTTCGAAATTTCGGATGTCCATGCATGGAGGTGCAGGAGGTGCGTGGGGTGTCAGTCAATAGGCTTGGGTGGATACATTTCGGTCACTGCTGCCACCGTCTGCCACGGCCTCATGTATCAGCGCTCGGTAGGTCAGCCTCGCTCGTGACGGCGCACGCGGAAGTAGATAGTCTGGACACGTCCGTGTGGTTATGCATGCCGGCAGGATACCTTACAGCGCCGGCGGGGGCTTCATGGCGTGACGGCCTGCATCCGTGAGCGCTGCATACTCGTCGAGCCCGACACACGGCCGCCGCAAGCCTTACAGTCTCTTCGGACACAAACGGCTGCATTCACAGCCCAGCTGTGTGGCAGTCCAGTCATGATTGGATCCTGGACTAGCCATGGGCACCAGGCACGACTTCCTTAGTGCTCCACTGCTTCTGACAGCAAGGCTACCAAAAGCCCCCAGCAAACGGACACGCAGGGCAAGAGGCACGCAAGCGAATGACCAAAGGCGCACGACACATTCTCAGCGCCCATGCTACCAGAAATTCGGCTGCTGCTCAAGCTACAGGCAACACCTCCTAACGTTAACACCTGCAGGGGACTTGAGCCGGCAATCACACAAGAAGCCACCGCACCGAATCACATACAACGTCAGCACCATTGTTCATCTACCGTATTCTGGGCGACCGCTCAGGAACAACTCCGCGTCTGCAAGTATGCCCCACCAACATAAGGACATACACACGCACGTTGGTATACGGAAACACCAACCGTCTTGCCTGGCTGCCTGGCCGCATAGGCCCAGGTGCACAGGAACGCTCAGTTTTGATTCGTGTGTGCTCACGCACACGCGCAGACCAAGCCCAGGCCATCAGCGATAAGAACACGCGCTCCCTACAGCGGGTCCGTGAGGACCGCCACTAGCTAGTGGCCACAAGCGCACACAGTGGCTTGTGCTGCCATCTTGCCATAAAGCAACTGCAGCGGCACACGCCGGCCTGCTTATCACATTTGAGTATGACCGTCAGACACAACTCGCATAGGTCAAAGCCCTAAAAGGTATCAGTGGAAGTGCATAACCCGTCCAGCCATTACTTGCGCGCGCTTTCCTCTCGCATCAGCACTAGACTGCATTTCGGCATTGCCGTTGGCATGACGAACAGAAAGGGTCCGAGGGACATCGAGTAAAGCGCAGTTCGACGGCAGTCAGACACAAAAAAGACACCCCGTTCATATGCTGCACGGAGCCCTGGCATCGAAGCCACCGTGTTTCAACTACCATGCGTGCGGCAGTATCCGTGCACCACGCTACTGATTACACATATAAAGCATCATGCACAAGACCAGGCAGTCATTTCCAAACCCCAAGCTACAGATGTCTTGCAAGCCTCCGTAATAGCCTCGTCAAGGCACAACTGACCCCACACAGCCGAACCGACTGCGGCAGACGGCAAGCCCCTCAAAGCCACTTCCGCGCATGCGTTGCTGCGAGCCCGTAACAACTGGACTAGCGCAGCGGCAGGCAAGCAACACGCCAAATCGGGGATGCACTAATTGTTGCCAGAGCCAACACCAGTGCATCCTGCCGTTCAATCCGTCATTGTGTCATAGGCGCTAGTACGCACAGCCGCATGTGCATGCTTTCCAAAACATGATGTTGGTTGCACAGTACTTCAGCCCACGCTCGCAGCCTCGTGCTGGGCCGCCGCGTGCTCGAGGCACACGCGAGGCCACATACGCTCGCCGTTCAGGCGGAGTTGCTAACTAGCTAATTGGTGACGGGAATGATAGCGTTCCCAGAGTTCTGCTTCTTAAAGGACTGCTTGGGCGACGACATCTCCGCGGCCCTCTTGGCCATGGCTGCTGACGAGCTGGTGGTCGTGGCGCTGTACTGCACGTCGCTGCTGGAGTCGGCCTGAAGACGAGGGGCAACATGAAGCAGGGAAACACATCAGTGGACTGATATCAGTTGAAGGGTGGCTATGGGCATGACGATGGACCACGCCGCCGGCTGAGGACAGTTTCCATGTGCCCCGTCGACTCCCAACTGTTGTACATGGTAACGCGGAGCAGTAAAGCTAGTGCGGCACATCAACCCAACCTGGAATGACAACCCGATGCGGACGGTGGGTGCCGCACGGTCCCACCTGGTAGTTCTTGCCGTAGCCCAGCAGGCGCTCAATGAGAGACAGGTGGCGCGGCTTGATGGCGTCGCCGTGGTACAGGTGGTGGTGTCCGTCGAGGATGGCCAGCCAGCGCTTGTCACCCTCGCGCAGGTCCAGGCCTGTGGAAAGAAAGGAGGAGAAGCATGCGGTTGTGTGTAACGCACCGAGTGCTTGGCGCGAAAGGTCAATCAAGGGCAACAGACATGCAAGTTCAAGACTCGCGCCTCCCGCAGCTGCCGACCTTGGAAACAGCAACTCACCGGTCACATCGGGGATGGTGATCAGGGTCAGGATGACGCCAGCCAGACCGCAGAAAGCGCTGATCCAGAACTTGGTGCGGCCGTCAACAAGGCCGAACACAACACCCGCAACCAGCGCGCCAGCCTTGCCGACGGCAGCCGAGAAGCCGTGGCACATGGAGCGAAGCTCGGTGGGCGCCAGCTCGGCGGGCAGCAGCCAGGTGGTGGCGTTGGGGCCGAACTGGCCCCAGAAACTGGAGAAGTAGTACAGGAACTGGAACGTGTGGATGTACTTGGGAGTACGCAGCTGGTCGTAGTGCACGGCGCAGATGAGGAACAGAACAAACTGCAAGGGCAAAGAGGCGCGCGGTCACACACGCTTCAAGAATGTGTGAATTGAAGATGCTGGTCAGCATGCATCCCGAAACTGGGCCTGAGTCTGGGGAGCGCTGGGGTCCACTGCCAGCCAGGTCCAGACATGCAAGGCCCACACGGGGACCGGGCCTGCTGAACTGCCATGTTTGTCGGTTTATGGCGACCTGAGCAGCAGGTGACGCGACTCACCATCCATGCGAAGCCCATGACCTGCATGCGCATGCGGCCCATCCACGGCTTGTCCACCGTGAAAGCGGCAAAGTAGTAGCCAACCAGAGCCACAGAGCTGTTCAGCAGAGTCCACTCCAGGACTTGGATTAGCGAGGCGCTGGGGTTGATGATCTTGATGAAGGTGCCCTGGAACAGCTTGTTACCCTGTGGGGATCATGATAGCGAACGAGGTAAGGCACGTCAACTTTGTGGGCTTGCCGACCATCCTGTAGAGCACAGCTGGTGATCTGATCCCAGGTGCACCGCAAGCACGCGGGCCCGAGCCCCCATCCGCCGCACGACTCACGTAGAAGGCGAAGTCCCACACGAACCAGCTCATGGCGGTGCCAAAGTTGCGGTGCCAGTAGTAGTACATCAGCAGACCGAACTTGCGCCATTGCACGCCCTTGGCCTCCGAACCTGGCCGGAAGGGAACAAACGAGGATTGAGCGAGTGAGTTGTAGTGTCTCCACGTATGGACTGCATGAGCCAAAACCCACTCTCTCGAAGCGGGACAAACCTCTTATACGGTACCCACTACCGCCTCACTTACCGCCCATGGCCTGAAGGGCCTCACGCTTCTTGGTCCACACAGCCGACTCGCGAAGGCGGAAGGTACGGTAGAGCAGGATGCCAATCAGGGGGATGAGGCCAATGGCGTACGACAGACGCCACGTCACCTCCAGGGCGTGGTTGCTGTACGGCGCGCCGTACTGGTGGTAGCCAGCCATGATGGCTGTAGGTTTGGGTAAGAGCAAGCAAGAAGCATTGTGTGAGTAGGGAGACGGTGGAGTGCTGGGGTAAAAGCAGGACTGATCCTACAAAGCACGCGATGGCCAGCCCGCGTGTGCTGCAGAGGGTTTCGGTGTTGGAACGACTCTGCGCTCACCAATGATGACGGCGGTGTTGACCAGGTTGCCCCAGCCCTGCATGGAGAACACCAGCACGACGGTCTCGCCGCGGCGCTTCTGCAGAGCGGCGCTGCTCTCGGCGCGCTCGTTGGCGGAGGTCGAGGCGACCGGGTACTCGCCGCCCACACCGATGCCGAAGATGAACTGGACGGCCGTGAACTGTGAGGAGGGACAGCGCAGGGCCAGTGATGGGTAGGATATGGTACCCAGGACAGCAGCTGACCACACAGCTAAAGAGATTATGCCATTGATGGTAGGGCCATCAGCCAGGCGACATCAGCGGTGCCAGACACTTACCATGGCCCACAGGGCGCGCTCAGTGTTACCAGCGGAGGAAATAATCAGAATCGCGCCTGCAACGCAAGATGGTCAGGGCGAGAAGGTTTGCGGCCTTCAGGTACCTCTCCAAAATATAGTGCATGCTGATCGCGCAGAAGGGACAGGCGCAGCACTGCGCGTGCGCGGGTACGTGACTCACCAACAACCATGGTGGCGGCGGTGGTGACACTGCCCCATTTGCGGCCGATGCGGTCAGCAAAGAAGCCCAGGAACTGAAAGCATGGGCACACACCAAGAGGTGAGGGGTCAATGCATTGGAAAAGCGAACAGGGGACAGGGGGCAGTGGGAGACAAAACCGCCGTCCATAAGCGCGCTAGACACGAGCTCACCAGCTGACCAAAGATGATGCCGCACACTTGCGTGTAGGTAATTGATTCAGAAAGCTTGACCGGGCAGCCAATTCCCTTCCAGCAGTTCTTGTACTCGACCTTCCACAGCGCTGACAGGTTACCGACGGCGAACACGAAGTAGGCTTCGCAGAACTGCGAGGAGGGGGGCAGGGAGGTGGGTGGAGGCGGCCCCGACACAACTTAGTCATTAAGTGTGTACACAAAGCAATACTAAACACATCAGACTGCTGAAACCTGTAAAAGCCTGGCTGGGTTCACCCGACCTGCACACAACAGCTCGTGTCTGAATAATCTGATAATCACAACTACGCACCATGCCCAGACCAGGAATCATAAAGCTCGCCAGGAACAGGAAAAACCTGTGCAGACAGGAACACGATAAGACGCTGTGTGCTTGGCGGCGTGAGAAAGCTCATTTGTAACTGACCGCACGATGGGATTCCGGTGCTGGACCTCCTCGTTTTCATCCTTGACAGCGCTTGCTAGCGAGTCCTCTGCGTGGTGCAGACTCTTCTCGTGTGCCTTTTCGGCGTCCAGGCCTGCCATCGCGCGAAGATAGACGAGACCTTTCAACGTTGATGGTACTCTAAGCGGCAAGCAAGCTCGCGGGCAAAGCCGGGTTGTACAAATATATAAACTTGTTAAGGGGAGGTCTTATTATAGTCGGAGGACACTACATGCAGTCTTCACGAGAATTGCCCATTGGAAGATTCCATAGGCCGAAAACCGACGGCGGCGCCGCCGACGCGGGTCCCGGCTTGCCTCGCGTTACCAGTGAATTGCTGAAGTTATGTCCTTTAAGGCTTCAGGAGAAACACTCTCACACATGGAATGTGTCAACTCTCCAGTGTGTCACACTCAGCCGGCTTCTTTCTTGGTTCGCAGACGCGCACCCGTTCGCAAACCAGGAAACCAGCCAGGCCCGCGCTTCCCCTCCCCCAAACCCCCAAGCTGGCCACGCTCACCTACTCCAGGTCCCGGACCTTGTACAGTGAGCGCCCATCCGCTGTCGCCCTGTAGCAACCGGGTTGCCCTGTAGTAAAGCGGAACTCGGCATCAGTAGGGTAGCGCTTGAAGAACTCTGGTGTCAGCACCAGCAAGCCCGTGGCCGCCGGTGCCAGGGTGAGCTCGCACATCAAATACGCTGCACGCTACGGGACTACGCCAACCTGCCCCTTACCCTGTCCCATCACACCCCACGCGCCCACGCCCGCCCGCCCATCTCCAGCCCTCCGCCGGTGCTGCTCCTGCGCCTGCGAAGCTCATGCGTGTGCATCTAAGTTTGCTTAAGAATTGCGCGGCACACTCAAGATAGCCTGTCCGTCCTTGGTTTTGGTTCTGCTACAGCAAGTGTTTTCCGTATGGCAAGTTGTGGAAGGGCCAACTAAAGCACTTCAGCCCAATGCCTGCGTACAGGTGCGGTGCCAAGCTCTCTGCCTTTCGTTCCTCTATCTGGCCAAGCGCATTTCGCCATGCCTTAAAGCGCGCGCTTCTTGCCTGATACAGGCCGTAGCCTTAGCTGATTGCAGAGAGCTCTTTGTCCCTCCCCATCAAGCCATGTGCGCACCTGCGGTCGCGCCAGGCCGCCGCACTCCAACTCCGTCGCCCGCGCCGCCGCAACCGCCACGGTTCATGCTCGCCGCTGCCCAAATGGGGTCGGCCCGCTGGCTGCTGCGCCCGCCGCCTCCGCCCAGGCTTAGCGCCGTGAACAGCGTGCCCCAATCGGGCTGCTGCGCCTGCTGCTGTGCCTGTGGCAGCTGCTGCCCAGGCACCGCCGGCTGCTGCTCGGCCGCTGCTGCCCCGGTACCAGAACTACCATCCTGCAACGAGTGAGCAGGTGTTCAAATCAGTGACCAGGCTTGACCACCCAGGTGCTCAAACAATGCGGTCCCGCGGCACCAGGCTTCACACCCGGTCAAACCGCTCGCCCCACCTGGCACGCCGCCGCCCCGTTAGCAGCAGTGGTGCTGCCGCCGGAGCTCCTCCGGTGGCCCTGTTGCAGCGGCTGCTGTGGCAGCTGCCCTGCCTGGCCGCCCTCCTCGTCCACGTCCACGACGCCGTCGGGATCGGATTACCCCGTAGATGCTCACTTGACGTGGCCCCAAAGAGGCGACCTGGAGCGCCGGACAACAGCGACTTGAATTTACCAAACGGAGATACGTCAGGGAGAGAGACCAGATCCAAGCCGTCGCGACGCGCATCCGCTCTCCGTATACCATGTGGGATTGTGATGGCCTGGCTACTTTAGCCTCTAGGCGCGTGCCACACGGGCGCGCCCCTGCGCGCTACGCCCCTCGGGTCCTTCCGTGTGCCAGGTCCTTCCGTGCATGTTAAGCCCTCCCGTGACATGTCATTGCCTCACCTTACAACACCATTGGTACTGTGTCCATGCCATCGTCGCCGTGGACGGCCGTGCTGGCCCGCTGGTGACAAAGGATGGCGAGGGGGGTTGCGACCCTACTCGTCATCCAACGCCTGCTGCTCCAAGTTGTTATTACGCGCTGCGTGGGCGCCATTAGATTTAAGGACTGGGCCAGACCTCCTGCGCTTTGATCCACGTCCGAGAAAGGACAGCCTCAGCCTCAGCCCCTCGTCAGGCGCTAGGTATATGGATACGAGTAGTTAGGCCAGCGCTTAACCTATGCGTGATATGTATACAAGGGTCAAACAAAATTGCGGGCTTGGGTGCAGCTTTCCTGGCAGCTTTCAATTGATCTCGGCAAATGTATAAGTTGAGGCAAATAAAGGTGTGCAATATTGCACGCGGACATGTGCAATCGCTCGCGATTGATGGCACGACTTCGCCAGCCAGCAGGTTCCCGGGTTTACCCTCGCCAAACGTTTGGCCAGCGCCACCACCAGCCACCAGCACCACCACTCAGCATATGGGAGACAATACCCACCATTCATGCACAACGTGCGCGGCTGAGGTGCACAGCGCATGGCTGCCGGGTGGCTGCCGCGCCTGCCATCAGGGTCGTCGCGTCTGTGCCCTTGGATGCGTTGCCATCTGTACCCCTGTTTCTTTTGTCCACGCTTACCTGGGCGACAGCACGAGCGTGAGCAGTGCTCTGCAGCGGCACCAACTGCGGCACCACCGGCACCGTGCGTGCACAGCTAGAGGCGTCTGGAACACCCGGGAGCGGTGGGCAGTGGCGGTGCGCATCTCTCCTGCACACCACGCCAGCCACCTGTTGCTTGTGCGGGGCATGACGCCGATATGGCTGACAGCCCCCGCCTGCTCTCTTCTCTAAGGACACTGCCTGCGACGCCTGCGTGGGTGTGTGCTCGTACCGTATTGTTGCTCCCTGTCCACACATGGGCCTCGCAGCAATCGGACATGTGCTTAGGTGAAGTGGGAGCTGATGGTGCGGCGCAGAATAGCGTAGGGTATCCGGCCCGCTGCCATTTTCATGGCGGCTTGTAAAGTCAGTGATGGTCGGTTACACCTCTGACAGCCTCCGTCTATGCCACGGCTCCACTGCTACGAGCCCATAGCCTCACCGGCGGCGCACCATGGGCTCTCCCATGTACTGCTCCTCTCATCCAAACTCATCCTGCACAGTCCTGACCTATAACGTTGATTCAACGCCATTAAGACGCTCGCTCGCTCATCATACCGTAGCCGCTCTCCTGCCTCTCCACCTCAGCAGGCCTGTGCACTGCGCGCGACCCGAAGCTCGCCACCTCTCCGCACTAGGCACGCCTGTCCACCACCACTACCGTACTCCTGCTGGGCGCGCTCAAGGACATGCCGCGTTCAGCTGTGTGCATACCAGCCGCGGCGAGTCAATCAGCTATGATATCGCGTGCACGCATGGTGCACAAGCCACAAACGCACACGCTCTGGTAGGCAGATCCGGTTCGACAGAACTGGTAACAAGGCCTGTGGACACGCCCAGAGGCACCTCCAGGTGCGGCTTAATGAGCCACTAGGCCACTCGCTGAATCCATCAGGACTCTCGATACGGTAGTCTACAAGGACAGAGCATATTGAGCACTTGAGCAGGTGCCGGACGCTCTCCCGCAAGACAACAATGTGATGGGGTTTCAGGGCATGCCAAACCCGCCAGACACACATGCACGACATGCTGGACTGATTGGGGCCCTACCACACTAGCCCAGGCATATGCGCGCGTAATTGTGTCTTTTGGCCCCAGAAAGTATCCCTACAACATCCTAGGCAGCCTACGCCATGAGTGGCTCACGGAGAAACTTGACATCAAACGGTGCAAGGGCAAGAGCCCACGCACGGGTATGCACGTTGGGTTTGCCTACACGCTGACCTACACGCCACCGATGAATGAACACCCTGCACTGCAACAGCTGCAATCTCTACGGCTTCGCCGAGTTCAATGCAACCTCCCACCGGATACCACAAGATCCATTAGAGATCCTGGGGTGACATGGGGCTCGCTGGCATTTTATGCCGCGCTTTTGCCTCGCTGCTCCAATCCATAATCACATAGCTGTAGCCCCGAAACAAGCCGGCCGCACTACCAGTGCCGGTCCATACGGGTCAGTTTGCCTAACAAGCTATCACCAATTCTACCAGCACCTACCAAGGAAAGGAGGCCCCAGAACAGGGTCGCCGTGCGTGTCACATGCACGCGATAGCCGCCAGGCGAAACTTTCCCCCAAGGTTCCATCAAATGCGGTCGTGCCATGACCCTACCTATGGTTGACCCAACAACAACACATCCAAGTCATTGCAAACATAGCACATCTAACTCAGTTTCGGCACGCCAAGGCAGCGTAACGAGCAGCCTAGCTGAAAAAGCTCATGCGCCACGGCGCTCACAGTAGGCTTGCCCGCACGCCCACTCAACCACGCCCAAGCGCTCGACAAGGTGGCGCCGGCAGCAGCTCGCACGTCTCTACTTGGCAATGGCGATGGTTGCCGTGGGCTGCTGCTTGTGCGGCGGCACCATCTCAGCGCCCTTCATCGCCATAGCTGCAGAGGCGCTGGTGGTGGTGGCGCTGTAGGCTCCATCGTTCGAGGTGTCGGCCTGTTGGGGGCAAAACGGCGGGCGGGGCGTGGGGCGCGTGTTACCGTACTGGTCGGCCTCACATTTATGTTAGGCATGTGAAGGGCTATTTGCTGGGACAAGATGGGGAGACGGCATGCATGCTCATTCGGAAGCGTAAAGCAGCTATGATGCCGCTTCAATTGCTTTCCAATCTGTGGCTGAGACGGCTCGTGGCATACCGAACGCTGGCTCACCTGATAGTTCTTGCCGTAGCCCAGCAGGCGCTCAATGAGAGACAGGTTGCGCGGCTTGATGGCGTCACCGTGGTACAGGTGGTGGTGTCCGTCGAGGATGGCCAGCCAGCGCTTGTCACCCTCGCGCAGGTCCAGGCCTGTGGGAAAGAAAGGAGGAGGATGCGGTTGTGGGTAACGCACCGAGTGCCTGGCGCGAAGGAACAATCAAGGGCAACAGACATGCAAGCGCGAGACATGCGCGGCCGACCTTGGAAACAACAACTCACCGGTCACATCGGGGATGGTGATCAGGGTCAGGATCACACCGGCCAGACCGCAGAAAGCGCTGATCCAGAACTTGGTGCGGCCGTCCACAAGGCCGAACACAACACCCGCAACCAGCGCGCCGGCCTTGCCGACGGCAGCCGAGAAGCCGTGGCACATGGAGCGGACCTCGGTTGGCGCCAGCTCGGCGGGCAGCAGCCAGGTGGTGGCGTTGGGGCCGAACTGGCCCCAGAAACTGGAGAAGTAGTACAGGAACTGGAAGGTGTGGATGTACTTGGGAGTGCGCAGCTGATCGTAGTGCACGGCGCAGATGAGGAACAGAACAAACTGCAAGGGCAACGGACGACACGCGTGAATGATGCGCCCCCTTCAATGGGACTCCCGCCACGCCCGACACAACACGCAGGGCGCTGATAGTATGAACAACGGCAAGCAGGTACACAAACAGTGCAAGTCATTACAGGTACCGGTCTGCGGGCTGAATTGCTGGTCTCTGCGTTGCCCTGATCGCGCTGTTTCCATGCACGACTCACCATCCATGCGAAGCCCATGACCTGCATGCGCATGCGGCCCATCCACGGCTTGTCCACCGTGAAAGCGGCAAAGTAGTAGCCAACCAGAGCCACAGAGCTGTTCAGCAGAGTCCACTCCAGGACTTGGATTAGCGAGGCGCTGGGGTTGATGATCTTGATGAAGGTGCCCTGGAACAGCTTGTTACCCTGTGGGGATCATGATAGCGAACGAGGTAAGGCACGTCAACTTTGTGGGCTTGCCGACCTTCCTGTAGAGCACAGCTGTTGATTTGATCCCAGGTGCACCGCAAGCACGCGGGCCCGAGCCCCCATCCGCCGCACGACTCACGTAGAAGGCGAAGTCCCACACGAACCAGCTCATGGCGGTGCCGAAATTGCGATGCCAGTAGTAGTACATCAGCAGACCGAACTTGCGCCACTGCACGCCCTTGGCCTCCGAACCTGGCAGGGAGAATACAAACGAGGATTGAGCCAGTGAGTTGCAGTATCTCGATGTATGGACTGCATAAGCCAAAACCCACTCTCTCGCGGCGGGACAAAACTATGATACCTACTACCGTCCCACTTACCGCCCATGGCCTGAAGGGCCTCGCGCTTCTTGGTCCACACAGCCGACTCGCGAAGGCGGAAGATACGGTAGAGCAGAATGCTAATGAGCGGGATGAGGCCAATGGCGTACGACAGACGCCACGTCACCTCCAGGGCGTGGTTGCTGTATGGCGCGCCGTACTGCCCGAAGCCGGCCATGATGGCTGTAGGTTTGGGTAAGAGCAAGCAAGAATCATTGTGTGAGTAGGGAGACGGTGGAGTGCTGGGGCAGAAGCAGGACTGATGCTACAAAGCAAGCGATGGCAATCGCGTGTGCTGCATAGCGAGAAGAGGACTTCCTGGAGGGGAGGGAGAGAGAGGGGAGGGGAGGGAGAAGAGAACGTCATTCAATGCTGGAAAGACTGTGCGCTCACCAATGATGACGGCGGTGTTGACCACGTTGCCCCAGCCCTGCATGGAGAACACCAGCACGACGGTCTCGCCGCGGCGCTTCTGCAGGGCGGCGCTGCTCTCAGCGCGCTCGTTGGCAGACGCAGAGGCGACCGGGTACTCGCCGCCCACACCGATGCCGAAGATGAACTGCACGGCCGTGAACTGTGAGGCGGGACAAAGCACGTGGAGATGTCAGAGCATTGGTTTGGGGTCTAGAGGGCAGCACCGCCGGGCTGGAAGCTAGGAACAGGCTGCCAAACGGAACAGGATTGGCAATCAGGGGGGCCCGCAAGGTGGTAGTGCTGTGGCAGCTGAAGCCAGACCGGTCAAGCGATGTGCCGAGCCGGCCGAGCACGGTTCAACCCGACGGGCAACGCACCATGGCCCAAAGGGCGTTCTCGGTGGGTCCGGCAGAGGAGATAATCAGGATGGCACCTGCATTTCAAGGGGTCAGGACAAAAGGGAGTTAAGTGCTGAAGGCAAGCTGCAGGTCAGGCATGTAGGCAGGAGATTTAGAGCGTCCCAGAAGCGCGTCGTGCGGCGAGGGTGAGACCCTGACCCCAAGCGTGACTCACCAACGACCATGGTGCCGGCGGTGGCGACACTGCCCCATTTGCGGCCGATGCGGTCAGCGAAGAAGCCCAGGAACTGTAGGCATGGGCACGCACGCAATGAGGTGAGGAAGGGGCAGTGAGTTGGGAGAGGGGCCAGGTAGGGCCAACATACGCCAGGAACAGTAAGGTGCCCACCATGAATGACCCATGCACTGGATGTCTCCTGTCTATGACCCCAGTGACTTGAGGACAATCCAACACAGCTGCCCATTGCCAGAATCTGAGCGCAGCAGGGCCCAGAGGGAGAGCCCACGGAACCAGTACGCACCAGCTGGCCAAAGATGATGCCGCACACTTGCGTGTAGGTAATTGATTCAGAAAGCTTGACCGGGCAGCCGATTCCCTTCCAGCAGTTCTTGTACTCGACCTTCCACAGCGCTGACAGGTTACCGACGGCGAAGACGAAGTAGGCCTCGCAGAACTGCGAGGAGGGGGGAGGGGGGGGGGGGCGCCCAGTGAGGCAGGGAGGCACGTGCAACTGTGTGCAAGGCAGCGCACTAAATGTTTACTGTAGGCTTGGACACGCTCCCCCGTGTGTTTATCAACACGTGCCCCGCGCGCCGATAGCAGTGCTACTGTTGAGCGTGGTTCGATTACGCACCATGCCCAGACCGGGGATCATAAAGCTCGCCAAGAACTGGAAGAACCTGTGCAGACAGTCACAATCCTTTTGTTGGTGCGAGCCTGGTAATGCACGCGCGGCAGGCCTGACTAACCGAACGATGACGTTCCGGGGCCGCAAGTCCTCGGCCGTCTCATCCTGGACCGCTGAGCACAGAGTGTCTTCGGCGTTATGTAACGTAGCTGCATGTTGCTTTTCAGCGTCCAGGTCTTGCCCCTTCGGGTCTGTCATCGTCGTCGCAGACGGACCCAACTAGTGTATATGCCGCCTGGCCTTAGGACGCGGGATGCGTAGCTTGCTCTCCAACTCTAGTGTTTAGGGTTGTAGATGTGCAGGTTGTGTGAAAGCCTGCGCCGCTCGCCAAGCTAAAAGGGCCGGCGGAGGCGTGCGCAAGATGGGCGCGGCACTAGTCATCCATGTTTAGATTCCCTTTTGTCATTAACTGTCACGCTACGGCCGCATGGTTTTTTGCCATATAGCCTATCGAGTCCATATTAAGCGGAGTGGCGAAGTGCCATGAGCCGCCAGGTCACGCGATTTGTCTTGCCACCAGCGGGCTTGGCCTTTTACGCGGCCTCGAACAAATCTATGTACACGTAGTGGTCATGTATATAAACGAACAGGACTTATTACTATGCGCGACGTCGGTGTCAGCGAGTTCGTAACAGTAGTTGCGCCAACTTTAATACCCCGGTACACCCATCCCCAGCCCACCGACCCCCCCCCCCCCGCCCCCACCACCACGACGTGGGCCTTTCACCGGCCGCCGCTGTTCCTCCGCAGCCGATCCGCCGGCCCAATCCTGGGCCACAACCCAACCCCCTGATGGCGTAGGAGAATTAAGGTTTCACTTATGGATTATGATGATTGCAGACTGCATCCAGAGGTCACTTGCCCTTTGGGCCCTGGATTGCCGCCGCCGCCATTGGGCCGCTGCTTCGTCCTTTCCGCTTCAGCGGCCATCGCAATCCCGCAATGTGCGCCGACGCTTCGTCACCCCGTATGAGCCTTGTCAGCAATTCACTACGCTCGGCTGCATGTGCGTTTGCTTCCAGCCTTCGTGCGCGAGGGGCGGGGCGTCTACAGCGGCCACTGAATGACGTGCCTTCACAGAGTGTCCTTATTCATCCGCTGGGACGGCAAGTGTGTTCCAAATGTAAATGTTACAGCCTACAGCACAGCAACTTGTCATGCGAACAACATGCCACTGCCGACCTATAACAAATAAAGCCCCGCGTGCTGCTGCTACGGCCGCCGCCGTACGTCGCCTACCACTGCATGCGTGCTGGGACTTTGTGCCAGCTATCAACCGATTGAATGCATGCATACGTTGCGCTTGCAGAGCTGCTAGTCTGCTCGTCCAATGCAACATGCGCTCTAAGTGGAACCGCGCATCTGCTTTGGCTCTCGATGCCCGCGACCCCCTGTTCCTGTTGTTGTTGGTTACAAGGTGGTGTGCACGAGCATGCGTGCTATCCTGTCCCCGTAAGTACCAGTGGCCCGGCCCAGTGTTCCTGCCTGCCACGCAGCACCATCCTGCCCATCCTGCCCATCCTGCAAATCCTGCCCATCCTGCCCATCCTGCCCATCCTGCCCATCCTGCCCATCCTGCCCATCCTGCACATTACCTCACACTCCACACGACGCACCGGGGCCTACCGTACCGTACCAGAGCCTACCGGAGCCTATCATCAATCCTTCTCCACCCGCACAGCCCCCATTCCACAACCCCACGCTGGCATCCCAAGCTCACTCGCCCTGGACGAAGCCACCGCCTTTGCGCGGCGAGGAGGCCGAGTAGCCCGGACACTGCACTTGGCGGTACCGAATGCCAATGACGCCCTGACCCAGATCGGCAATCTGCATATGGGTGGGGGCAGTTGAGAAGAGAAGCACCGCAAAGTGAGCAGAGCGCTTGGAGCTGTGCTAGTGAGGGGATACCGTACTGCAGGCGCGGTGTTTGACCATCAGGTGGGCCATAAGCAGCAGCAGCAACTGCAGAGCGCTGCACAGAGCGCTGCAAGCGCTTGGCTCGGCTGGCGTCGGCTGGCAATGAGGCACATGAAGCGGGTGCAGCAATCCTCACGTGTTTCACGTGGCATTCCGCCGCGCCCTGCCTCGTGCCAGGTAGCACCGCCTCCTGTATCCCGGACCCCCAACGCCACCTTGCTCGCTCCTGCTGCAGTCCTGCTGCTCTCTCACTCTCACTCTCACTATCTCTATCTTTCTATCTCAGTATACTCGCCCACCTTGGAGAAGGCCTGATAGCTCATGTCAAGGTGGTCCATGTCGCCGCAGCACCAGCGCTTGTTGCTGTACTCGTTGGCGGGGTAGTAGCAGGGGCTGCGAAGGGGCGGCGTGGGGATGGGAGGAAGCATAAAGAACCGTGAGGGGGGCGCGCTTGGAGGCTTCAAGGCGGCGCATGCACAGGAGGAGCACACGCGCACACGCGTACGCACACGACGCCTTCCCTTCTTGTCTCCTACGCCTTGTGTCTTCTAAGGACATTCGACTCACCAGGCATCGGTGATGGTGACGATGACGCTGCCGCCGCGGCTGCAGGTGCCGCCGCTGCGGTCGATGGCATTGCCGTAGCCGTCGCTGAAGCGCGCCTCGCGGCAGGCGACCTCATAGCAGCGCCTGAGGATCGAGTGGCGGCGGCGGCAATTAGCAGAGAGGAGGTCAGGAGCAGCCATGCAAGGGTAAATATGCACTTTCTGTCACCGAAGTTACACATCGCATCTGCACCACTGCCCCTGCCCGTGCCCGCGCCGACGCCACACACGCTGGCGAAGCCAAACCATGACATGCGCCATTCCGCCCGCTGGGGGCACTGCCACAAGGCACTGCTGCCTCCTCGGGCCTAGGCCCGTCCGGGATTGCCAGACTGACACTGACTGACAAAATCCTCTACCCGTCCACACACCGCCCTAATCTGCCACTCCCCACGGCTACCTCATCGACGTGCCCCCCCCCTTCGTGTTCCCACCACTGCCGCTCACCCGCAGCTGCCGGCGAAGCTAGGGTTGGCGTCGGCGATGGCTGCAATGTCGGTGCCTGTCGACACCAGGCCGTTGGGGAGCGAGCCGTACATGCAGGAGCCCTGGTCGATTGTGGCGCCTGGACAGACGGGGAGGGGGGGGCGGCGGCGGGGGAAGGAGGTGGGATTGGTCAGGGCACAGAGGTGGGTTGTAAATACCAGTGGGGCAAGGGTGTTGCTCGTGGGTGTTGCTGGAGAGGCCAGGCGATGTGGGTCGGGACTCAACAGAATCCCGAGAGCAGGCGGTGGCTGCAGACCGGCAGTAGCGGATAAGAATAACACACCGCCTGCCTGACTTCTCCACTCACGCTCATTGTACGCGTGCCCACCCATTTGACCATGTGCATAGCCATCCAGCCACGAGCTGTCCGGAAGTCCATTCAAAACTCCCGAAGCGCACTCACCGCCGTCATTGCCGTAGTAGGTGGCGCGCCCGTCCGTCCAGCCGCCGCCGTCGTCTGCCAGGGCGCCGCGCGGGAAGGTGGAGGCTGATGTCAGCAGCAGTCCCGCCAGCAGCGCCGACAGCATCGGCGAGTGGGAGGAGGAGGAAGAGGCGGAGGAAGAGGCAGACGCGGAGGAAGCGAAGTGTTGCCAGGAGCCGCACCCTTGCTGTTGTTGCTCTTGCTGTTGCTCTTGCTGGTCTAGTGATGAAGTGGACGGCTCTTGCTGCGGCTGATGATGCTCACAGCAGCGGTCGCGGCTGCGGTCGCCCGCTTGACACTCAGCTTGCCGGTCGGCCGCCGAGCTGAAGTTGCGGGGCGCAGCCGCGGCGCCGCCAAAGACCGACGCCGCGAACTCAAACACGCGGGAAGCCACCTCCATCTTGTCGCTTGCTTGCTGGCGAGCTTGCACCGCCTGCGCGACAAAACAGAAAGCAAGCGCATTTTAGCGCGCCGGCGCAAAGTGACAGCAAGCTAGAAGGGCAAGTGCAGGAACCGGCGGCAAGGCGAAGCACGCTGCGCGGCAGCAACAACAGGCGGCGGCGGCACACGAGCCGCGACGGCCACGAGAACAGAGATCCCGGCGCCAGGCAGCGCGCGGCCCCAGCCGCAGGCGATTGGCAAAGCGCAGGCCAAGGTCATTAAGCGACACTCACCTTAAAGGATAGGTCGATCGCGAAAGGGGCCCGCGAGCGCTTGGGCGACCGGTGCGCGCAGGCGCCGGCGGCGCACAAAAGGGCGGGAAGCTGAGGCGGCGGGAGCCGAGCCGAGCTTGCAGCAGCGACTAATCCGTGGCCGTCCTAAATTGTCTGGTTTGTCAGGCGCGTCGCAATATTGAGTAGTCGCTGAACAGGGGAGGCTGGAGTTAAGTTAGAGAAGGCGCGGCGCAATAGGTTAGCAGGCGGGCCACAACTCACACGCCCTACAAGGTAATCACGAGAGGACGAAGCGCTGTAGTGTAGCACTGAATGGAGTAATAAGAGCTGGTGTCACGGCGGGCTGAGCTTATGAGGGGCGGAGCCAAGTGAAGATGGGGCTCCCATTGGCGGCATGCAATGATTTGGCGGGGAGGGCGAGCGCGACTCCGAGCTCTGTTGCAATGTTGGGCTTGCTGTTACAGCCGCTCACTGCATTGCGACGCAGCACTGCCACGAAAGCCCAATGCGCGTGCCCGCTAGCAGCCGCAAGGCGCTCGGCCCCCGCCGAGCGCCCCCGGCGTGAAGTCTCCACCATCGCGCCGCCCCCCGTCGACCTCCTGAAGACGCCACGCCGCACACACCCAGCACACTCCACTCCACGCCCTCAACCCGCTGCTTTGCAGCACCTCTGCGCCTCCCTCCTTGTTGGGCGGCCTCCATACCCCTACTCCCCGTTGTGCACTCTGAAAACCGAGCGAATCCACCTGCCTACTCCTGCAACACTAGCACACCTCTTCACGGCCTCGCGGCCTCACACATCTGCTGCCGCCGCCGCAGCCGCCGCGCCGCCCGCCACTTGCAGCCCCAGCGCGTTCTTCAGCGGCGGCAGTGACGCCGTCAGCTGCTCCAACATGGCCGCCGTGTCGCCGCCGGGCGCCGAAGAGGACTGAGGCAGCGAGGCAGCAGATGCAGGTGCAGGGGCACAAGAGGAAGGTCAAGCGGCCAGCAGGGGCAGGTGAAGGTGAGGCATTTGCCGCTTGGCCGCAGCCCCAGCCTTGCCCCAAGGCTTGGCCTGACGCCGGTGCGGTAACAGCCGTGTCGGTCCCACCAACCCACAGCGCAATCCACTCCCTCCGTCCTCCCCTCTCTCCTCCTCTTTCCTCCTTCCCTCCCTCCTCCTTCCTTCCTCCTTTCACCTTTCCCTCCCTCCCTCCCCGCCCCGCCCCGCCACGCACCTGTGCCCTCAGGTAGTCCACCACGCCCTCATGCAGCGCCGACAGCCCCCGCACACACGCCGCCAGCTCCTCAGACAAGCCGCCGCCGCCGCCGCCCTCCGCCGCCGCCGCTGTCAGTGCGGTCAGGCGACCCAGCACCGGCCCCAGAGCCTTGCCGGGCAGGCTCACGGCCTTGCCTGCAGCGGCGGGCGGTGACATGGTGATGTTATTGTTCTGGTACTTTGTGGTTTATATTGGTGTTGCTGGTACTTGCGGTCCGGCTGGTGCAAAGTGCCAGAACAGGCGGTAATCCCCCGACAGCGCGTGGAGCCAAGGCAGGGGGTGTGATGGAGGGGGGGGGTTACATTCATGATTAATTAATTAAGAAGTGATGGAGGGGGGGATTGCAAGGATTGGTACAGAGAAGTGCAGCGAAGTAGACAGCGGGTGTGGTGTTGCGCGTACCGATGACCGACGCCGTCCACAGGTCCAGCGCCAGAGAGGGGGGGAGGGCTGATGGCCGCGGAGCTTGCCGGCCGCGCCGGGGCTGGTGCCCAGGACAGGTGGCTCTCACTCTCAGCACACCCGCATGTGCGCGAGGCCCAGCATGCCCCTCCCCTCCCCTCGCCCCCATCCCCCCCACCCCACCCAGCCCCCACCACACCCTACCCGACCCACCCGCCCCTACCTGTGATGCGCAGGTGCGCCAGCGGCACCATGAGCGCCAGGGCCGCTGGCGGGTCGGCCTCGCCGGACAGCGCGCCCAACAGCCGCTCACGCAGCGCCGCCAGCGCCGCCTTCTCGCCTGTGTGAGAGAGAGGGGGGATGTTACATTCATGATTAGCTAAGAAGAGAAGGGTGAGGAGGAGCGGAGGGGTTGCGTTGTTGGAAGCGGAGGGGTTTCCAGAGGGCACCAGCGAAGGGGTAGGGGTTCGCAGAGTGGAGGAGGTGGTGTCAGCACAGCTCTTTGTGGCCAGCGCATGAGCAGGCCAACGGGCAACGGGCTGTTTGCGGAAACGAGGCACGTGTCAGCCGTCCAACCCGACGTGCGTCTGCTGGCCCCGCCTCCTCCTGCCGCCAGCCCCTCCTCTCCTCTCCTCTCCCCTCCCGCACACACGCCACGCTCACTCTTCTTATCTAGTTTCTTGACCCGCACGCCCACCGCCGCCGCGCCGCGGTCCAGCAGGGCCTCGGCCTCGCGCACACTGGCGGCGGCCGGCACCTCCGCCGCCGCCGCCAGCCCTTCAGCCACGTCGGGCGGCACAGCGCGCAGCACAGCCTTGACCTGCGGGGTGGGGTGGGGGTGGCGTTGGGGGTGGTGGTGGTGAGGGGGTGAGTTGAGGGGCAACAGGGCCGAGTGCGGTCGCATTCTATGACGTTTTTTAAGCATCGCGAGCGAGGCGAAGGCATGTGAGCATATGCGTAAGGCTGGAGAAGTCGCGTGTGCACGTGTGTGTGTGTGTGTGTGTGTGTGTGTGTTGGCGATAGTCTCCCGCGCACGCAATATGCCGTATGCTCTCCCCACCTCTGAAGCGCTGAGGAAGGCCCCGGGTGCGGCGGAGCCAGTGGCGGCGGCGGCGGCGGCGCCCTCGCCCTCCCCCTGGCAGTACTCGGCCCGAGCCCAGCGATGAAGCAGGTCGACGCACTCGGCTCCTGAGCGTGGGAGTGTGGGTGCGGGAGGGAGAGGTAGTTGATTTCTTAACGCAAAGCAAGCCAACCGGGTGAACCGAGACGAGGGGGCGGGCGGGCGGGGGTTGGACGGGCGATGCAGGGGGATGTGTGGGCCCGGTGGCCAAGGGCGGACAGGAAGCGGCTGGCCCGGACCAGCCGAACCATCAAGCCAGCCAAATCGGGGCGGGCGATCCGGGGCTTCTAAGCTGACCTGACACACAAGGAACCGCACACCGCACCCCTGCCCCGAACCCGTGCCCGCGATCCCGCGAGCGCCACATGCGAGTACCGTATTCAGTCAAGCCTACCGATTGCAGCAGGTCCAAATCAGCCGCAGCGAGAAGCGACCCCGCGCATTCAATACAAGCGCGAGCCACCTTTCTCGTCCCCTGCCTCCCACTCCCAGCCCCGCCCCGCCCCGTCCCCTTCCCCAAAGCCCGCGACTCCTCCCCACACGCACCCGTCGTGCGCAGCGCGTGCCGCATGAGGGTGGCGTGTGTCGCCTCGTCCTCCGCCGCGAAGCCCTCCGCACCCGCGCCGTACAGCAGCAGCCGGCCGTACGCCTCCTCCAGCGAGCGGGACAGGGCCTCCTTGGCGCGCCGCCGCTCCTCCGCGCCCGCAGTGAAGGCCGCCTGGGGGTGAGAGTGGAGAGGGTTCGGGATGTGGGGAGCGGGGGTGGAAGGGGTGGAAGGCGTGGGATAGGTGGAAGGGGTGTGCGGGGCGGGGGTGGACGGGTTGGAAGGGGTGGGATTGGGGGCTGTTTCCACTGTGCGCCCTGCCCCCGGGTTGCTTAAGCAACCCGGGGGCAGGGCGGGGCAACCACCACCACCCACCAGTCAATACACACACGCGCACACACACGTCCTGCCCACCAGCACACACACGCACACACACGCGCCACCCACCTGCAGCGCCTCCTCATACGCCACCACCGCGCCGGCCAGCAGTAGCGCCGCCACCGCCGCCGCCTTGTCTTCGCCGCCGCCGCCGCCGTCATCCTCCCAATCCATGTCCGGACACCAGACCGGCAACTTGGACGCAATCCAAGCAGCAGTCACGCCGCCGCCGCCGCCCGCCCCGCCGCCACCGTCCTTGCCGCCGCCGCCGCCCTTTCCTCCCGCGTCCTTGCCGCCTTTCCCGCCCGCCGCCGCCGCCGCCGCCTTGCCGCCGCCGCCCTTTTTCCCCTTGCCGGCCTTGCCCTTCGGCCCCATGCTCCAGTCATCTTCATCGTCATCGTCCGCCGCCGCCGCCGCACCCTTCTTCCCTCCCTTGCCGCCGCCGCCGCCGCCAACAGCAGCACCGCCGCCGCCGCCGCCGCCAGCGGCTGTGGCGGCTGCGCCGCCGCCTCCGGCCTTGCGCTCTGCCAGGGCCTTGTGTGCGAGCGCCCTCGCCTCGACGTCCAGCCGCTCCTGCAGCGCGGCTATGAGAGCGGCGCTGAGGACCCAGGTGCCGCCGATCTGTAAGTGGGGGTTACATTCATGATTATGTAAGAAGTGGGGGGTGCGGGGCGGTGGGTTTACAGTCATGATTGATTAAGGAAGAAGCGAAGTTGTAGTCAGGCACAGTGGTACAGCAGGCGCGGGGGAGGGGAAGGTTTTTGCGTGCAACGAAGAAGTGAAGGGGTAGCCAGGTACAGGGTTGGTGAAGCAAATACAGGCGAACGCCAGGCACTATGGGCCGACAGCAAGTAATGGAGTGAGTGCCGGCAGGCTGGCCGGCGCCTGGTTGCGGCGTGCGGGCACACGGCCGCGAGGGCGGGCCGGGCGCCCCACAACTCCTTTCCATGCCCGCAAGACGACACCCACCCAACCAGCCACCCACCTACCACAACCACCCCCACCAACCCCCCCCCCCCACCCCCACCCCCACCTCCACCACCATCGCCCACCACGTGTGCCTTGCGCTCCTTCACCGGCCGCCGCTCCTGCTCCCGCAGCGCCGGCAGCCGCCCCAGCAGCGCCGCCACGTCCGCCGGACCCAACACACTGGGCAGCAGAGGACCCACATCAACCCAGCCGCCGCCGCCGCCGCCACCTGCGCCGCCGCCACCGCCGCCGCCACCTGCGCCGCCGCCGCCAGCTAGGGACACGGCGTGGGCGTTGGCGGCCAGGACGTCGTCCACCGCGGCCTCCAGCGTGGCAAGTAGCTGCACGGGCACGTGCACGGCGGTTGGAGGTTTGTTGGGTGTGTTGGGTTTGTGGGCGTGCGTGGGCGTGTTGTGTTGGATTGGTGCAAGCGTGAAACGGCTTCCCCGGGGTATACAAGCACACCTCGCCTCCCACCCATCCCCTCCCCCCGCCCCCTCCCCTCCCCCCAGCCCCGCCCCCACCTGCGGCGCCAGGTATGCGCTCTCCAGCGCAACGCCCTTGGGGAAGGCCGCCCTCAGGTGCGCCCGCTCGTTGGAGATGCCCATACTGCAGGGCGCGTGTGTGCGTGTGCGTGTAGATGAGAGCGTGTTTGCGCGGGGGGATGAGAGTTGTGTGCGTCGGCAAGTGTTGTGTGCGTCGGCAAGTGTGTTTCAGTGTGTGTCAGTGTGTGTCAGGACGGGACGCGAGCTAGGTGGCGGCGTGGTGCGCTGCGCACCGGAGCGGCGGCATGCGGACGCACCCCGCCAGGAACCCCTGTGCCGCATCCTGTGACTATCCAACCGAACCACCTGCCGCCCCATGCTCCTCGCTCGTCTGCATTGGGTTCGGTTTAGTTTGGGCTGGTATCTACACCCCCCCCTCCCCCCCTCCACCACCTCCCCCTCTGCCTGCCAGCTCCCCCCCGCCGCGCCACTCACCGGCGCACCGTGTCGTAACCCACCCAGCCGTTCTGGCTGTAGAAGTTGGCCACCGCCTCCGCCGCCACCTCGCCGTACACCGCCGGCGTCCAGCTGCTGCCGCCGCCCTTGAGCGAGCCGCGCAGCGAGCCTGGCAGGGGCAGGGGCGTGCATGCGCACGTCAGCAACCTTGTGAGGAAAGTGTGTGTGTGTGTGTGTGTATATGAGTGTGTACCGTATCTGTGTGTATGTTTGTGTGTTTATGTGTGTAAGTTGTGTATGTGTGTATCTGTGTGTGCGTACATGTGTGTTACAGTAGTGGTGTGTACCCCTCGCCCCTCGCGCCCAGCCTCCACGCAGGTTTCCTGCGGAGACGCCTGGTAGCGCTGCAACTTCATCCTTTCCCGGTTGTGCTAGCGCCTTGATTGCTCATTTCCACAGCCTTCGCCTCATAGACACACGCACGCACGCACACACAAACACACGCGCACACACACACACACACACACACACACACACACAGCCCGCACGCACCCACCTTCCTGCACCAGCTCCTCAATGAGTGTGGCAATCACGCCGCCGCCGCCGCCCGCCGCCAGCGCCGCCGCCAGTCCGCCGCCGCCGCCCGCGTCCCCCGCCGCCACTCCCAGCCCCACCTGCAGCAGCAGCAGCAACAGCAGCAGGCGCACATCAGTGGCCCGGCTCCAGATCAGAATGCCGGCGTCAAGTCACGCTCACGCACACTAGCCCTATCCTAAACACACGAACGTGCCGGTGAGATGCAATGCCGACATTCTGACTTATACACAGTTGCGGGCCTCCAAAGCACCTGATGGCCACCCGGCATCTGGAGCCCCCCCGCCCCACGCCACCCCGACGTGGCCTTGCACACCGCACCACGCCGCACTGCAGCATACCCGCAGCTGCTAGCAGCTCCGCACCCTCTCTTCATGGCCCCGCCCCGCCCCGCGCCCCCGCCACACACAGCCCCCTCCCAACTCCTCCACTCGCCACTCCCCCCACTTGTGGACAAATCACTCCGTTCTCTCTGGAGACTACCCCCCCTTGCTCCTTCTCGCTCTTTTGCATCGGATCCGCTTTAGTTTGAGCTGGTATCTACAGCCCCCCCCCCCCGGCCCCGCCCGCCCACCTCTTTCAGCAGTGCCGCCACCAGCACGGGCCCCGTGGCGGCCCTCAGCGCCCCCCGCAGCTGTGACTTGATAGCGCGCAGGTAGGACTGCGTGTACAGCAGCCCAGCCTCCAGTCGGCCTGGGGATGAGCGGGGGAGAGGGGAAGAGGGGCGAGGGGGAGAGGGGGAGAGGGAAGAGGGGAGCTGTCTTGGCAAGGAGGAGTGTGTGCAGTGCCGACGTGGGGTGCAGGGGTGCAGGGAGGGTGTCAGGAGCGTGCAGGAGGTCGGGCGGAGAGGGGGGCGGAGGGCCGGGGGCAGGTGGCGGGTGGTGTGGGTTTGGTGCTGGCCCTGCCCTCCCCCCACCCCGCGCGTGCCGACCCCCCGCTGCGCCTGTGTGTCGCCACCTGTGTCTCGCCGCCGGGTGCGGCGCTTCGCCCCGGCGCCTCGCATATAGAGCACCGCACAGGCCCAGGCCGGCTAAATGGGTGGGGCGGCGAGCACGCCGCGACGCACCTTGAATGACCGTGCCCAAGCGGGACGTCACCACGTTCATAACCAGCTCCGTGGCGAGCCCATACTGCGCCGCGAGCTCTCCCACGTTGATTTGCCCCGACTCTTGCAGCTGGTCGTTGATTTCTGAGGCAATTGTGTCCAAATACTGCGTAGTGATCAGCTCGCCATTCACCTCCTGCACCGTCCCGGCGCTCTGCGCGATGATTGCTGCAACCTGGCGCTCGCAGTGAATTAGATCTACGCCCACAATTGTCGGCAGCTCCACGAGAGCGAGGCGACCACCCGCTTGTCGCAACGCCTTTTGCACCTCGGCACGCAGGCGCTCCACTGTCATGTATTCCTTGCCATTCAGGGTATGCAGGAGCTCTCCTTCCGACAGGATGCCAAGCTGGCGCAGTTTATTGATTAGCTCGACGACATTGCGCTCAGAGAGCTTTGCAGCGCTCTGGGCTTGCTGTGTGGCAGTAAGCTGGCTGAGCAGACTGCCCAGGTCCAGGCCTAGGGCAGCCTCCATTTGTTTGCTGCTTGAAGCACTCAGAAGACAACGCTATCGTTTTCCGCGAGGTGGAATTGTGCTGAATGTTGACGCGTATGCTATGCTTGAATGACATACATATACCATAGGCAAATACTGTGCATACCCGGGCTGCATTGTGTGCCGATGCGGCAGCGTGTACTGTGCTTGGATCCCGCAACCGTGTCCCCCGACCTCCGGACCGAATTGACCCTTTGGCTGGTACGATTAGCCGTTGCGGGCACACAGAGGAGCTGATACGTGGGCGATGCCAGGCTCATGCCTCAATTCAACGCACTCCTGCGGTCCTCTTGCTGCCTACGAAACAGCGCCGGCGCTCGACGAACGGTCGTCCACATTAGCTGTTGCCATTACCAGCGTCCATTCCGCACCCCGCGCCGAGGACAGAGGAGCAGCACTTGCTTCAATTCGCTTACACAGCCGCACGGCACGCACGGCACCCCAGACACCATTCGCCACGCGCTGCTTGCAGCCGCACCCGCACTCACCCACACTCACTACCGGTACGGTACGACTCCTGCTGCACAGCACGCTCCTCTGCCCCCACGAGCGACACGGCACCGCTGCACGAAGCCACACGGCACACGTAGCATGCGTCTAAAGGCACCCCCGCGGAGCTTCGGACCCCTGCGCGCTCACGTCAGCACACCAGCACTCCAGAACTCCACTCCAGAACTCCACTCAGTACCAGCCCTGCCCTACCCTGCCCTATCCTGACCTGCCCCGATCTAAAAAAACAATTTCGTTCTCGTGCAGGTGCATCTTTTTGCGGCGCAATCCCTCTCACCAGCTCGACCCTGACGCTGCGCCGGCTACCTGCCGGCATGCGCACCCTTTCCCTCCGTAATCATTATCACAATGAATGTCCGCTACCGTGCAATAGCAAGCCGTCGTCGCAATGCAAGCTGTTGGCGGACACCACCGGCAAGCATGATGCACCCACTCGGCAGACAGACGAGCAGAAACCACCACTTCTGACAGACTTCTGCATCGCCCACCTCCCTCCGCGGCCGACGCCCGGCTTGCTCATATGACGGGCACGCTGTCGCCACTCTCTAGACAAGGGCCAGTCACAAACACGCAGTCCTGTTAGGTTGGTGCACGTCAGCAAACTCGCATCCAATGCGACCGATGGGCTGCCTAGCACACAAGACTATCGGCATAAGCCGGCTGCCGCACAGCCGCGGCTGCAGAGCAACACACACTCATGCCAGCGCTTTCACGAGAACTCGTTTGCTTTGTTACGACTTTGCATCTAAGACAGGCACCCTTGGCCGGGGTGCAAGCGAAGACCAGGTGAAAGAACGCCACCATTCACACCGCCGGCTCAAACGCAACTCTTGGCGCTAGCCATGAAAAACACACCCATACACACATAGCATCGCGCGTGCTCACAGCCGTCTCTCCGTTTCACACTAGGTATTGTGTTGCCCATGCTTCCTCACGATGTTTCCTCCAATCCTTGGTTACCGCCCCTCAGAACCCGTCACAGCCTGGGTTCAAGATTGGAGCCTGGTCCACTCCTTGTAACCTCCAGCGCCGAACACGAAAGCCGCCCCAGTAAGCTGTTTCCATGGACGGCTACCTTATTCGGGACCGCTTGGCACGTGCCAGCCTGCACCGAGCGCCGGACCCAACACCACACAGTCCGCCTCCCACTACCAGACTCACGACAAGCCTCTCGAGCAACGTGCGGAATGTAAGCCGCGATGCGAGCTTAGCAAGGTACGACATCTGCAGTGTGCAGCAACCAGCACAACGCTGCCAGCATCAGTCCAACGCGCAGAACTCCTGCCGCAACGCCTTCCCAGTCGGTCGCGTGCGCCCGCGCACCCGCCCTCCCGGGACGCCCAAGCCCCACGCTAGTACGCCACCTCCCCACCACCTTCAGCACATGCGCAAGCCACACACGCCTCGCCGGTCCCCAGCCGCGGCCCCCCAGCCGCTCCAACCGCCCGGCCGCGCCTGCGGGGTGCACAGCCCGCCTCAGTCCTGCTCCTGCACCCGCGCGCGCTCCTGCAACTGCGCCTGCTCCGCCAGCAGCTGCTGCAGGTGCGCCGCCAGCTGCTGCTGCGTAGTGAAGCTCATGAAGCCGACGCTGCCGCCCTCGCCCCCGCCCACCGCCCCTCCCCCGCTCCCAGAACCCCCGCCGCAACCGATCACGCTGCCCGCCGCCAGGCTCAGGCTCAGGCCGCCAAAGCCGCAGAAGCCCGCCACGCCGTCCGGCGCAGCCCCGGCATCCCGCGTCAGCGTCAGCAGCTCCCCCATGTCCTCCCCCGCCTCCAGCTCGTCCAGCTGCAGCTCGAGCGGCAGCAGGCCGCGGCCGCTGCCCTGGCCGCTGAGGCCAGGCGAGGAGGGCGGCATGGGCAGACCCGACAGGCGCCAGGCCGGCGGCGGCACGCCCATGCGCTCCATGAGCTCGCGGCCAGTGGCGGCGGGCACGGGCATGTGCTTGGAGCGGAACTCGCATATGGACAGGTCGGCGCCCACCGAGACAAGGTGCTCGCACAGCCACCTGCGTGCGCGGCGGCGAGGTGTGTGAGGGGAGGCGTGTGTAAGCAGGAGGTGTGAGGGAGAGGTGTGAGGGAGATGCTGCAGCAGCAATGGGGTGGCAAAGGGGGCCAAGCGTGCCACTCGGCAGATGCAGAGGGGCCCCGCGACCTGGTGACACGCCGCGCAGACCGACCCCTCCAGCCGGCGGCGCAGCGGGGCACGCACGCACGCACGCAAGCACACACACAGGCACGCACGCACGCACACAGGCACGCACGCACGCACGCACGCACCTGAAGTTTTCCTCTCGCGGCCAGTAGTGGCCGCTGTCGGCTGTCAGCAGCCGCAGCTGGCCGTGCCGTGCCGCCAGGCCGCCCGCCGCCACCACTGCGCCGCCGCACAGGAAGCTGGAGTGGTGGAAGCGGCCACGCACCTGCGCAGCAGCAGCCACACACAAGGAACGCCGGCACCGGGGGCAGGCGGGATGTCAGCAGGCGACAGTGAAGGAGAAGGGGGGTGACCTTCCATGCAAGACGGGGTGACTATTGAGTACTAATTAGATCATGGCGGTGCGCGTCTGCGGCTGTGTCCGCGCCCGCCCCGCCCCGCCCCGCCCCGCCCCGCCCCGCCCCGCCCCGCCCCGCCCCACGCACACCTTGGGGTGCACGTACAGCCGCAGCTCGGGATCCACCACATAGATCCACTTGGTCACCTTCTCTTGCGCGCCATCCCCCCGGTCCCCGCCCACCGCCACCAGCCCCGCCGTCGCAACGGCCGGCGGCGCCGGCGGCGGCGTGCGCGGCAGCGGCGCGCCGCCGGCGCCGCCGCCGCCGTTGCTCGCGTTCGCGGCGCCGCCAGCGGCGGCGGCGATCGCGGTCGAAAGCGCCGTCGCGGGCGCGGCGGCGGCGCCGCAGCCCTCCGTGCCGGCGCCATTGCTGGGCCCGCTGGCGACGGCGCTGGCGGCGGCGGCGCCCGAGGGCGAGCCCACCGCGCCGGCGGTGGCGGCGCTGCCGGCCGAGGCGGCGGGCGAGGCAAGGCCGGCGCCCATACGCAGCAGCTCTAGCTGTCGGGCCAGGTTGGCCGCCTCCACCTCCTGATGCAACACCGGCATGGGCTGCGGCCCGTCCGAAGGCAGCACCAGCACGGGCGGGTGCGGGTGCGGGTGCAGCACAGGCACGGCCTCCGCCTCCGCCACGCTTTCCAGCGCGGACACGTGCGCCGCTGCCGCGGCCGCGGCCGCCGCCGCCGCTGCCGCCGCCGCGTGCAAGTTAGGCAGGCCGGCGAAGCTGAGCCGGGGGTCATTGTCTGTGACGCTCCGAGCGCGCTCCAGAGACAGCCGCAGCCCCGCCGACTCCGCCTCCATCGCCGCAGCCGCACCTCCTGCGTGCGGGTTTGCGGCCTCGGGTGGTGGCGGGAGCTGCTGCGGCGGCTCCGCTGTGTCCAGGCAGGGGCGGCCACACGTGCCGTTGGCGCTGCCCGCGCCGCTGCCCGCGCCGGAGCAGCAGCCGCTGCCGCCAGCGCTGCTACTGCCGCCGCCGGCTCCGGGGATGGGCCGCGCCGAGCTGCTCGACGTCTGCGAGCCGCAGTCGTCGCCGGCGGCCGGCGGCGCGCTGCCGCCACTGCACCCAGCCACTACCTCCCCAGCCGCCGCTGCCTCCGCCTCCGCCTCCGCCTGCGACTGAGGCTGCTGCTGCAGGTGCCCGTTCGCAGCCACGCTGTCAAAGTCGAGCACACGGCCCTCAACCGGCCCCGACGGCGCCGCGGTCACCGCCACTGCCGCCGCCGTCGCCGCGCCCGCGCCAGCGGCGGGCGTTACCTCGAGGCTGTTGCGGCCCTCGTGCCCCTCGTGCAGCGTGCCCATGGTGGCGCCGCCGCCGCGCGCCCGCACACTGTTGCGCGACTGCAGTCCGCCGCCGCGCGCGCCCGCCGCCAGACCCGAGCTCGTCACGCGAGGCGAGGTCGCGCTGGAGGCGTGCTGCGAGCCCTGCTGCGAGCCCGGGCCCGAGCCGGCGGCAGCGGCGTCGCCGGAGGCGGCGGCGGCGGCGGCCGCAGCGGCGGCGGCTGCGCGGCCGGCGGATCCCATCCACCAGGCGGCGGCGCCCTCGCCGAGTAGCGAGAGCGGCACCGCGGGCGGCGGCGGCGTGGGCGGCCGCCGGTACTCGTCTATGGAACAGCGGCCGTCGGGACCTGCGGCGAGATGGGAGAGTACGTGGGGGAGACCAGTGCGCGTGTCAGGACGGCAACGTGCCCTGCGCCAACTTGCTGCCCGGGTCCGGTTCCGCAATAATGCTTACGGTACGCCCGCGGCACGCTCGCGTTCTGCTGCACTAGTCCCTGTACCTTTGTCTGCCGTCACAGCCCTCAGCACAACAACGTCAAGGTGGTAGTACCATAACACACTGATTTGGTGTAAACCATGGACATGAGGGGCCTGTTTGATACGGGTGCGCCATGCTAGCCCCTGCCCCTGCCCCTGTCCCTGTCCCTGCCCCTGCCCCTGTCCCTGTCCCTGTCCCTGCCCCTGTCCCTGCCCCTGCCCCTGCCCCTGCCCCTGCCCCTGCCCCTGCCCCTGCCCCTGCCCCTGCCCCTGTCCCTGTCCCTGTCCCTGTCCCTGTCCCTGTCCCTGTCCCTGTCCCTGTCCCTGTCCCTGTCCCTGTCCCTGTCCCTGTCCCTGTCCCTGTCCCTGTCCCTGTCCCTGTCCCTGTCCCTGTCCCTGTCCCTGTCCCTGTCCCTGTCCCTGCCTTCATCCCAGCCCCAGCTGCCCCGTATCCCTCACCTCACGCAATTGTCTACCGCCACCGCCCTGCCCTGTGCCCGCCCTGCGCCCCTGCAGCCCACCCTGCGCCCCTGCCGCCCGCACCTGTGTGCAGCAGCTTGCCGCTCCGCTTGTACCTCAGCAGCCCCGTCTCCACGTCCACGTCCAGCTCATACTCCAGCAGCTCTGTGCGGTCAGGCGGCGGCGGTGGTCAGGCGGCGGTCAGGCAGCAGTCAGGCGGCGGTCAGGCGGCGGATGGCGTCAAAGTGAGGCAACGCGATTGCGGCCCAAGGGGGGTGCCACCGTGGGGGCTCTCAGTGGCTATGCTTTTGCTGGTCAGGGCGGGCCCGGGACAGGCTGCAGAATGTGCATCTGGCCTGGCGTGCGCATTCTGGACTAGCTGGCAACTGCCAGGCGCGCCTGACGGAGGCAAGTCAGGCCTGGCCGCATCGGGCGTATCGGACCCAGCAGACAGACAGGCAGGCGTATCGGACACAACAGCCCGCGGACGGGCAGGCAGGCGCACTCCCAGCTCCCAGCCCGCAGCCCCCAGCCCCTGGCTGCTGCAGCTGCTGCAGCTGCAGCTGCTGCGGCTGCCGGCCTCACCTGTGGGCGTGAGGTACTTGACTCGCTCCGTGTCCAGCTTGGCTCGCGACACGCCCAGGTGCCGCAGGTCCACCTCCAGACCCGGACCGTGGTCCAGCCACCTGCGAGGCGGAGGCGGGTTGTAAGTAGCCGAACTAAACTGTAAACCAAGCCCATGCTAGCGGAGCACAGGCACAGGGGAGGGGTCCAGGACATTAGACCAGGTGGCCAGGGGACGGCGGGACGCGGTGCGGGGTGTGCGAGTGGACACGCCCGCTGCGTGGTCGCTGCGTGGTCTTGTAGCAGCGACGAGCTGAATTTGAGGCTCTATGATATGATGTCTACTGCTAGGCAGCACATTTTGCATGCGTAGCAACCATCACCAACACGTCTCATGAAAGAAACCAGCCGACGCACGCGCTCTGCAGGCCGCACCTACCTGAAGAAGTTGGAGCCGTTGCCGACGCTGCTGCGGTTGGACATGAGCTTGGCCGCCCGCTGCGCCGACGTGCCGCCCGCCGCCTGCATCGCCGCCACGCACACCGCCGCCATGCCGCCGCCGCTGCCGCTCGCAGGAAGACCCTTCGCCGCTGCCGCGGAGCCCGCAGCCGCCGCTGACCCCGGCTGCAGGTGCGGGTTCTGGGGCTGCTGCTGCGGTGGCGTGGTGAAAGCTGCGTCGCTCTCGCCGGCGGCGCGGCCGGCGGCCGGAGTTGCAGGCGTCACGCCTGTTGCTGCTGCTGCTGCTGTCGACGCCGCTGCAGTCTGGTGCTGGTGCGGCGGCTGCGGCGGCCCCATGTCGATCATGGCTGCCATCATGAAGCGCTTGGAGGGGCTGCACAGGTGGTTGCGCGAGGCATTGGGACTGCCGCCAGGCACCACACCGCCGCCGCCCATGCCGCCCGACGCCGGTACGTCTATCGAGGCGGCCTTGGCCGCCAAGCACGCCGTCGTGCCCGAAACCGAGTGTGCCTGGCCCAACAGGTAGCGCCGAGCTGACGTGCGGGGACGGTCCGGCGCCGAGGTGCTGACGTCGCCAACGCTGAACCGCCGCCCCGCCGCGGCGCTGCCGCCCGGGCGCTGCGACACGGCGCCGTCGGCGCCGGCGCCGGCTTCGCCTCCCGAGCACGAGCTGGATGCCCCCTCCACGTGTGCCAGCAGCGTCGACGACGTGGGCGAGTGGCCGTCGGCACAGCCGTCACACGGCGTGCCGCCAGCCGCGTCGCCGCCGTCCTGCGCGCTGCTGCGGCCGTCGGCGCCGCCGTCAGCGGCGCCGGTGCCGGCTCCCCCGGGCGAGCTGAACGCTCTCCCGCGGTGTACGCTGCCCTCGCGCTGCTGCAGCTCCGACTCGCCCGCCGCCTCGCCGTCGCGACTGCCGCTGCCACTCGCGCCCACGCCACCTTCTGCCGCCGCTGACGCGGAAGCCGCAGCAGCGGCGGCTACAGCAGCAGCCGCGTCAGCTGCTGCCGCAAGGGACTCCGCCGCCGGCACCTCCGGCAGCGGCTCCAGACAGGAGTTCGCCCGCAGCTGCGGCGCCTCGGCACCCAGGCCCGTGCCCGCGGTGAGCCCGCCCGTGTGGGAGCGCGACAGCCCCGGGCCCTCAGCAAACCGCGACGGCCCCGCCGCCGCCGCCGCCCCATGGTGGCCATGCCCGCTACCCCCTCCCGCCCCTGCCCCCGCTCCCACTCCCGCTCCCGCTCCCGCCGCCCCTGCTCCTACGCCCGCAACGGCGCCTGCGACGCTGGCCACCGCCAGGGTCGCCAGCTGTGTGTGCGAGGGCGAGGGTGACATGAGGGCGGGGCTGGGCGGTGGCGTGAGCTCGGCCGCCTCCATCTCCGCCACCCAATAGTCGAAGTAGACGCGCAGGTTGGAGCCGTAGCGGTGCTGCTCGTCCGTCACCTCCAGCCAGTGCTCACAGCGCAGCAGGAGCTGCGGGTGCGGCCCGCGGAACGAGCCCTGCATCAAAGAATGATTATTGTGAGTGCCAGCGCGTGAGACAGGGCCAAGGAAGATAGGGCCAAGACACCTGCCCGTGGAATGCTGGCACACGGCGGCATCCAACTATGCAACTCCTGGAGATCAGGCCCAGTCCCAAGTCCAAGCCTCGGTCCCAGCCCCACAGCCGCAACGCGCGCCGCGTCAGACCGAGCCTGCCCCGCCCCTCACCTTGCCCGCTAGCCGCAGCGCGCCCCGCGACGCCCGCACCCAACGCATGTAGGCGACCAGGTTGTCACGCGTGAAGTTGGCCTTGCGGTTGGTCATGCTCGACTGCCGCAGCGCCTCGCCAGCCGCCGACGCAGACGAATCGTTCAGGCTGGCACGCGACGAGCGACAGCGGTCATACGGGAGTACACAGCTGCCGCCGCCAGAAATGAGCCCCCCGCCGCCGCTGGCGATCGAGCCGGCGCCGGCGCCCGCGCCCGCGCCGCCGCCGCTGCCTGCGGCGGCGCGCGGGCTTGCGGCGCCGGACAGCGCCGGCAGGCTGCGGTGTTCTAACAACGGGCCGGGGAGCTGCGAGGCGGCGGCGGAGCTGGGGGGCGTAGGGGCGGCGTAGGCGGTGCCGCCGGCCGCTGGTAGGAAGGCGCTGTCGCCGGGGTCAACTGAGGTGACGGCCGGCAGCAGATTGGACAGCTCACGTGACAGCGCGCCCGCCAGGTCTAGGCTGTTGCTGGGGGCGGCGTTGCCGGATGGCGGGTGCGCGGCGGAGCCGCAAGCGGTGGCGGTGACAGCGCTGCTGCTGCTGTCCTGCATGCAGCTGCTGAAGCTAGGCGGGTCGGACAGCGCCGTGAGCGGCGCGGGGCCGGTGGAGCCCCCGCCGGCGCCGGCGCCGCAGTGCGGTGCGCTGGCGTCGGGGGAGCAGCCCGATGGGCTGCTGCCGTCGGGCGTGGAGCTCCGGTGCTGAATCATGATGGGGTGATAGGCGCCCTGCGTTGACGCAGGCAGCGCGGTGGCTGCCAGCGCAGCACCCCCCGGTTGCACCGGCGTGGTCCGTGGCAGCGGAGGCGCTGACTCCGCGAGCTCAGTATCCTCCTGCGCCTGCCGGTCGTGCCCACCGACGCTGCCGTAGCCGGGTCGGAAGAGTGTGCCGAACGCCTGCGAAGGAAAACGAGCACTCCCGCGGTGAAAAGAGGAAAATTGTGTGCGAGAAGAAGCACCGCTGGAAACCACCGCAGGGTGCATTTCTAGTTTTTTCCTAGCATAAAGTAGAGAATGCGGGCGAAAGCAGACGCAGCGAAGGCCCTCAGCTGGACTCGCGCACGTCTGCTGGTTCTGGACCTGGCACACGTGTGGAAAGGTGCCCGAGAAACTTCAGGGCAACATTCTCTAAAACATTTGCAGCTAACCTTTCCCATTGAGCCCAATATCTGGGACATCTCCGAGCTTCGCCACTTCCACGCTCAGGCCGGGACTTCCTCGAGGAGCCCGGCCCAATTTTTGTCAAGAGAGACGGCCAAAAACAAGAACTGTGCTGTCGGAGGCTCGCGAGGAAGATGCGCGAACAAAGTATTTTTGTCGAGTTTGTGCTCTGCGCTTGTTCCGGGCGACCCCGACGTAGTTCGCTGCAAATATATCTGTGAACACGCTTGCTGTCGGTGCGAAATGCGTTTATCAAGAACGGAAAGGGAAGAAGACAACGCTGCAGCAGCCCGATGACCCGAGCCTCGAGAGGTGCTCCGCAGGTATTGGGCGTACTAAAATAGAGTATTTATCATGTATGTTGGTATTATGTTGAAGTGGTTTGCTGGAGTTGCGGTGGAATAACTGTCAGAATGGGAGCACGGCCCATGCGACTACCGCTGAACTGGCTGTTTGGGTGCAACCGTCTCTGCCAGCAAATATCTTCATGGTCACCGGAAATGTAGATGTGAAAATGAAAATGACATAGCACCGGGCTATCTTCGTAACCCTGCAGAATGGGCGAAAGGCCAACTAGAGAGAGGGAAATGTGGGTACTGTGCAACATACTGCTCGTTCTTTTAGCTTATAGCACAGGCGCCCAGGCGCTAGGCAGCCCCTCGTCGAGTGCGGCAACCGCGCCATCTACACCAGCGAGCACTCAGGCAGCTCAGGCTCCGGCAGCGTCAACCGCAGCGCACAGCGATGCGGAGTGCAGGATCATCTCGGGGCCTTCAGCGCTCGGGGCACAGCTGCTGCTGTTAGGTGAGAGGGCGCCCCCTGGCCTGCGTTGGTGGCGGGCTCCACCGCACCCTAACAGCGCACACCCTTCCCTGGCTTGCGGGTCACATATGCACACACATATCCTCACGCACAAAGGATCAGCGCCGGTGGCTGTGGCTTTGGCCCGTATCCCGGAGCTCTGCAATGGGATTGGGCACAGGCGGAGGGTGCGTGCGGCGCCACACGCTGCCGACGGCGAAACATGGCGTCCACAGCTAACGGCGCCGCCGCCGCCGCCGCATGAACCCATACCTCTCATGCGCTGCAGTCATTGTCATATCGGCGCTGCTTTTAAAGCGGCATCAGGAGCGGCCGCGGAGAGCCTGGAATGTGTGGCTCCTAGACGTTAGCAAGCAGGCGTGCAGCGCCGGCGCGGGGCACCTCTGCGGAATGGGGATCGCCGTCATTGCCCACAAACGAGCGGCTGGCGCGTCCGAATGCGGGTGAGTGGCACGCTGGAAGCGCGCTTGGGCGGGAATGCAGGCGTACAAGGTTGCGTGGGGTCTTGAGGTCCGCATGGATTGAAGCCGCGGAGGATCGCGGTGCCATCGCGGTGATCACGGGGGGTGGCGGTGGCGCCGTGCCCTCGGCTGCTGCCTCACTCTCAAGCACCAGCCTCTCGTGTACCACTCGCCCTTGTGTCGAACCCCCCTCCCCCCTGGTCTCTTCACCCCTACACACGCCTGTGTGCTGCCCCCTGCCTGGGATCAACTGCCCCTACCCACCTCCCACTGCCCCGCCCATGTGGCCACCGCTCCAACCGCACCGGATGGCTACCCCCCTCCTCCCACCGTCCTGACCACGCAGCCCCCACACCCCTCCCCTTCCTCAGCTGGTACCTGGTGGTGTACCTGATGGACTGCACACTGGGCATCAGCCTGGCCATCGCCTTCCACCGCCTCATGCACGTGGCAGTGCGCCGCCGGCACGGACAGGTGAGCGCGGCCGTGCGGACTTGCCTACCGTATGCGTGCGCAATTGCGCACGCATGTCAGGGAGGGTGCGTGAAAGTGCGTGTGCGTGCATGTGCGCCCCGCTGCTATCATGGCTGGACCCTTTTCGGCCGACGAGCGGGTGTATCGCATTCGTTGCTGCCGCCGTGCCGCTGACCGCCCTGTCGCTGACCCTCCCGCGCTCCGGCCCAACCAAGTCCTCCCCTCCTGTTGCTGCTCCTGCGCAGCTGCTGGCGGCGCGCGACCGCGACCACCGCGGCCAGACTGAGCAGCAGCGGCCCTGGCACCCATGGACGGAGGCGCTGCTGGAGAGCGGCAACTACGGCGACCCGCCCAGCGCACGGTGAGGCCGTTGGGGAGCGGACTAGCGGAGGAGCGGGCAAGGGAAGCGAGGAAACGGGCGGTAGGCAATAAATACCAGAGGCACAGCGCGGCGCTGACGGGGCTCCGCTGCCTGCACCCGCCCCGCTAGCTTGGCTTGGTTTTTGGTGCACTTTGGGCTGGTGCTTACGTACTTACAACCCACCCACACCTGCCATGCCACCTGCCGCAGGCGCTGGGCCATCCAGGCCGCGGGCTGGGTGACGTGTGTGGTGAGCGCGCGGCTGTCGGTGGGCGTGACGGTGCTGTCCTCGCTGCGGCTGATGGGCGCGCTGGCGGGCGGGCTGGACCGGGTGTGTGCGGGCCACCCCGAGGCCGAGCTGTTCACGGTGATGGTGGGCATACCCATGCTGCTCAACGTGGGGCAGGCCTGGATCCAGGACCAGGTGAGGGGCTGGGGGAGGGGAGGGGAGGGGAGGGGAGGGGAGGGGAGGGGAGGGGAGGGGAGGGGAGGGGAGGGGAGGGGAAGCCATCCATGGGATGGTGTGTATCAAATATGAAGTGAAGTGCCGACGTCCAGAGGTACAGCGGGCACACGCGACGCATTCCATACCGTTGTTTCGCCAGCGGCAGGCTGCTGGTTCCCCCGTGTTTCCGTGGCGGCTAACGCTAAAATACTAAGTTCCTATTGAAAGCAAGTAGTCTGGAGTAGTAGTGGTGATAAGTAAGGCTCGTTGGTAAAGAAGCTGAGTGCATGCGTCTAGGTGGCTAGCTTAGCTGCTGCGGCGCGAAACCGGGACCCCGCGAACTCACCTAATCGCTCAGCAATGCAAGCCACGCCAGAGCCGCGCGCGCAGGGGGAAGCACACACAGGAAATGGGCGAGCAGCAGTAAGGCGTGGCGGACTCAAACGGCAAACAGGCGGCACAGACATACAAGCAAACGTGCAATGCGAGTAGTAGTGAGAGCCAAAGTAAAAACGTAAAAAAACGGCACGACCACGCGAACAAGCATAAAAGCAAGGGCAGCCCAAAAACGCAATGGGGTCCACACGATGCCCGGAGCACACGCACACACACTCACGCAGACACACACGCAAAGCCCCGACAACCAACAACGGCGGGGGAGGAAAGGGGAGGGGAGGGGAGGGGAGGGGAGGGGAGGGGAGGAAGGGGGGTTACAGAGGAAGGGAGTTGTAAGTACCAGCCCAAACTGGGGGGAGGGGTGAAGGGGAGGGGTTGCAAAGATGGCACACAGAAGTGTAGCGAAGTAGACAGGGGTGACCGGAGGAGAGATTAAAGGGGAACGCCAGGTACAGCGGGCACACAGCAAGTGGAGAACGTCAGGCGGGGAGAAAGGCACCTGGAGGGGACGGAGAGGGGAGGTGGGAAGGAGGGAGGGGAGGCAGGGCTGGCCAGACGTTTGGCGCCGGTAGGGCTGGGGAGGTTCATGAGGCCACGCACGTGTCAGGGCCAGGCAAGCACACGACACGTCCACGACCCCACATCACGACGCCTCATCTGCCATGCTGCCCATGCACTCATGCACTCATGCATCCCCCTCGCCTCCTCGCCTCCTTGCCTCCTGGCCGCCGCCGCCGCCGCCCTTGTAGGTGCTCAAGTGGACCGCGCGGCGGCGCATCAAGCGCGGCGGCGACGAGCCGTCACCCGACGACCGCGGCGACCTGCTGCTGCCGCTGACCGGCGGCGGCGGCGGCGGCGGCGCGGGCGGCGGCGGCGCTGGCGGCAGCAGCAACACGCTAGCGAAGGGCTCATCTGACGACCTGCATCTGGTGGTGGCGGCGAGCGGCGGGCTGGGGAGGAACCGTAACACGTCGACTGTGATGGACAAGGCTCCAGGGCTGTCGGACTAGCGGGAGCCAGGGGCGGCGAGCGGCTGTGGGAGATAAGTGGCTGCAACATGCCTATGAACTGGACGGCCGCGGTCTAGGGAGGGGTGCATGGATGCAGGAGTGGTGGATGAAGTTAGATGCTGCCGGCATCGCAGGGGTGCGCATGCCGGCATGTGGTATTGGGGGGCTGGTCACCTGTGCCGCGTGAGGTTTTTTTTGGTGTGTGATTGCGGGCTGTTGGGGTGTGGTATGTTGCCCTTGTGGTGCCGCGTTGTGGACTTGTGGTGGTCGCAGCCATGGCCGGCCGTTTGTTCCTGGTGTGTGCATGGCATCCTGAAGGGCCGCCATGCAAGTGGCTTACCATCACTGATAGAGATCGGGGATAGAGATTGAGCACATCACAGGCACGCGCATAGATCGGGGCACGTTTACATGCAAGACAGAGAGTGTCACTGCGAAACGCGCCCTCCCAGGTACCAAGTTCAGGCATGGGTGAACATACGTGTGCATACGGTAGGCAGGTAGAAAACTTGCCCTTCTCACATGCTCTGCCCCCGGGTCCCACTGTACTGGATATGCGGCTCTGGGTATCCGCCATGCGAGTGGCTTGGGTGCTGAGACAATGTTAAGTTTTGTGGTGGGCGTCCACGTGCGGTGTGGTTGTGTGCATGTCGGTTGTGTTTTGTGGGTCCAGAATGGTGGACCAGGCGGAATGTATTCCATTTCGCCAAGCACTTTATGCAGGCTGCGGCACTGTGGGTGTTGCAGCCCGCTCTTGCCAAGTGGCACCTGATGCGTACATACGGTATGTGGCTGGTGTTTTTGGGTGCATGCGAGGGCCGGCGTGTGCCAGACAAAGGGGCGGAGGGTTCCTCGGCACGGCGCGCGTCGTGGATTGTTGTCATGGATTCTACGGGTCTGACGGGTGCCTTGTGCCCCATGTCCGTGCGTGCATGGTGTGAGGACGGGTGAGATGCAAGTGGGAGGGCGAGTGGGGGAGTGAGTGCTGGTCTGGTTGCAGGAACAAGAAACGACGAGTGCCCATAGCTGGAGGGGCGGAGTCCTGCAGCAGGCACCAGGCGGTGATCGGGACGCGTGCTGTGATCATTGTGTGCTGCGTCGCGTTGCGCTGCTGCCGTACCCGTGCCGCACTGAGCACGGCGAGGCCTGCTGTGGCGGCCTGCTACGGGGGCCGGGTGATGGCTGGATGGATTGGCTCGGTGGCTCCACCTAGGAAGCAGAAGCCTGAGGCCCTGCTGCAACGTCGGCTTCTGCACTGGGCGGGTCTCGCTGAATTGCTGAAACCACCGCCAACGCAATGTCCACTGTGTGCCTTCCTCAAGTTCCGCCATTGCGCGGTCGCAGTCGCGGTCGTGTGTATCGAGGTCCATCCAAGCAGCTGCTCAATCCTCAGCTCCGCGTGCGGCCTGTCTCCTCCTCCTAGCGCCTGGCACCCCCCACACCGACTTGCTGCGCTCGCCCCATCCAGGCGCAGCCACACCTGGGCTCAGGCTCCACCCCCTTCCGCTGTCACACACACGACGCCAAGTGTGCTGCCTGCTGCCCCCCACTCCCTCCCACCGAAGCCCGCCCCCGTCACCGCTGCGGCCCATCCGCCTCCCTCCCCTCCCTGCCCTGCCCCCCCTGCCGCTCTCCCCCCGCCCGCTCTCCCCCCTCCCGCTCTTCCTCCGCCTCCGCCTGCGCATCCTCGCGCCCCCGCTTCTGCTGCCGCGCCTCCGCCTGCATCTCCTGGTAGGTGTGGTACTTTGCGGCGCTGCCTCGGCACCGCTCCGCCGGGTACTTGGCGCCGTTCTTGGCGATCTTGGCAGCGGCGGCCGCGCCCAGGTCCACACCACACACGTCGGACAGCCGGATCTGCGGGAGCGCAGGAGGAGGGGGTTCGCGGGTGGAGGGCTGGGGGCATGAGGAGAGCAGCGGTCACGCGGGTGCGGGGCGTGGCGTGAGGTGGGGCACACACGCAGACACACACACACACACACACACACACACACACACAGGGACACATGAGCGCGTACAGGCGCCTGCTCTTCCGCATACTACAGTGGCGGATGCGGCACCGCGGCATGAGAGTCTGGAGCTTCGGCTCTCCGCCCAGGCTTTTCAGCAGCCACACCGCCACGTCAACCTTTCACATACCCCAGCCCTCAAAGCCTCTTCTCCCCCTCGCCCCTCACCCTCCAAACCCTCTTCTCCCCCCCCCCCCCCCGCCCCTCCTCCCCCCTTTCCCCTCACCAGGTACAGCAGCACGTCCGCCAGCTCCTCCTCCACGGCCCCCCGCTCCTGGGCGCTGAAGCCCGGCAGCCCCGGCCCCGCCTCGCCCTCGCCCCGCCACTGGAACAGCTCCGCCAACTCGCCCGCCTCGCCCACCAGGGCCAGCAGCAGGTTGCGGGGCGTGTGGTACTGCGGGTATGGAGAAGAGGGGAGAGGAGGGGAGAGGAGGGGAAAGGAGGGGGAGGTGGGCGGAGAGGGGGGGAGAGGAGGGGAGAGGAGGAGAGAGGTGGTGGGGAAGGGAGAGGTGGTGGAGAGGGGGGGAGAGGAGGGGGAGGTGGTGGTGTGGAGGGGGTGGTGAAGAGAGGCGTACCTGTTGCACGCGGCAGTGATTGCTTCCCTCCCAAAGGGCGTTGCGGTGTAAGTCGGCGGCCCCTTGGCGTGCATTCAGAGCAGTGACTCAGTACATCGCCTAACGCACCTGCTCCCAGTCTCGCTCTTGCGCGAACTCGCGGAGGCGGTCGCGTAGGGACTCGAGGGTGGGCGGGGCCGCGGGTGCTAACGCCGACGTTGATGCCTCGGGCGCCCCAGCGGTAGCTGGAGCTGTATTTCTTGCATCAGAGCCAACTTGAGTAGGAGCTAAACCGTCCATATTTGATTGCGTGCAGACAAAGCGGATGCCTTCCCGCGCGAATCGCGACACGGATGGGCAAAGGGCTGAGCGCTGGCAAGTTAGAAGCAGAGATGACGAACGACTACTTGGTGAAACGTCAGCAGCATGACAGGGTATCTCGTTAGTGCGATAGCAGCGACTGTGACGGGCAAAGGTAAGCATGTAAAGTTGGCCTTCCGTTAGGGCCGGCTTGGGCTGCTTGTTTGTTGTGAGCAAGGTTGTGAGCAGGTGTAATTGGCCAGGAATGGCTGTTGCGCGGACAGGAACGCGAGGGTGTTGCGTGTCATCGCATCTGGTGCGCATGTGCCAGGGGGAAGGACTCAGGCAGCTGGGCTCGGTAAACGGCCAGGAGCCTTTCCCCTCACCGCCAGGCTCACAGCCCCACCCAGCCGGCTGCCCGCCTCCCTCATGCCCCTCCCGCCCACACACCGCTGCTGTGTAAGCAGGGTTTGCAGAGGCACCCCTGTGGGCGAGAGCTTCTCTTCAGCGAGCAGCGCAGCCTCCATGGCTGCACGCCTCGAGTGGCGTGCTACACGTCCGGTGCAGATCGCTGGGCTCGCTAAGGATGTTGCGTGTCATGCCATGCCCCACCCCCAGATCGCTGGTACCCAAATCACCAAACGCCCCAGTTCCGCACCGCTTGCAGGGTAACAGCTCAGCCTGACCTCGTCCTCAAACTAATGTTACAGCCTCTTCTGGTACCGCATTCGTCTGTAATCGATACCCCAGAGCTATGACTCCGTATGACTCTGAGCCGCATGCCGGCAGTCGTTCCTCGTCCGCACGCAAACCCTAACCCGCCAAAACCCCGTTCATCGTGTCGTCCCGATACACCACGCAGACACGTCATTGTCAAAATCAGCACACTTCGCTTTGTGACTCTCCCCGGCCGGTCAAGCAACTGCAATGATGCCTTCGGATGCGCAACGTCCTGCCCGCCCGCTGTCATCTGTGTCACGGCGATGGCCCGACTTGGCCGCCGAGTTCATCCACGCCATTGTCCTGATGCACTGACGCACGACTGTCCTGACACACAGACTGCACACCCGCGAAACCTCTTACGGTATAGTGTGCCAAACACCCTTGCAAGTGATGCACGACTGTCCTAAACACAGACTGCACGCTTGCGAGCACGCTTACGGTATAGTCATATCATACAACACATGCCCAACAACGCATAGTACAATGCAGATACCAGTGCTACCAGTGAACCCAGTGGCAGGCGGCGTGACGTGCATGTGTATTTAGTTGTATAGCCACATGCGCCCGCAGCACGCCTTGCCCGCCACCGACACAGTGCCCAACCGCCGTCGTGCATGGTCGGTTGCAAACGGGCGCTGAGCCTCACGCTTCAAGCCTCAAGCCAAGTAGGAAATACATACGTCATGGGGTCGCGACGTCAACCACCGCGCTGCTGCCAGCTTACGTGCTGCCCGCCAATGCCGCCGGCGGCCTCCGCGCTAGCACACCGCAACTGAACCGTGATCACTCGCGCGCCCAAGATTCCTCCGGGAGTCCGGGTCCCGGCCTTCTCAAGTCCCATACATTGCATCTGCTCCAAGATGTCAGACACGTCAAACTACAACGGCGTCGCCGCCGCTGCGTCGCTCCGTGCAGTGCCGTGCGCTTACAGTAGTGTGTAGACCTGCAGCACCACAGAGCGATGAAGGAAGTCAGCGGCCACCGTTCGCACACATCCAAGTGTATTTTGTCTTGTAAGTTGTAAGTTCACTTCGTCTCGTACACGCGCAGGCAGCGGGGCCCCTTGCTTGGCCAAGCAGCGAGAGGCCAGCCCCCGCCACTAGCCCGCCACATCCGCACAGCCCCCAAGCCCCATCAAGACCTGCCTCCTGACTCCCTCCTCCTCACCTTCTTCCCACTCCCCTCCCATCCTCCGCCCCTCCCTCCTCCCCATGTCATCGCCCGCTCACCGGGTTGGGCAGCTTGAAGGACGCAGCGCCTGCCGCCTCGCCCACCAGGTCGCTGTACTGGTCGCCGATGTTGCCCACAATCACATGTCCGCCGCCAGCGCCGCCCGCCGTCAGCGCCGCGCGCGCCTCCGCCTTGAACACACTCGCCAGCCGCTCGTCGCCCACCTGGCGCATGAGCAACGCCTCATAGCACGGCGCCGCCAGGCCGCTGGTGCTACTGCCGGTGCCGCTGGCGGCTGTAGCTGTAGCTTCCTGCTGCTGCGCCAGCTGGCGGCGGCGCAGCGGCCCGCCGGCGGAGCCGTCGGCGCCGCTGCTGCGACTGGGCGCGGTGGCGGCGTCAAACGCCGCTGAGAGCGACAACGCGCCGGCGGCGGCCGCTGCGGCAGTTCCGGAGGGCGCGGAGCAGAGGTTGCCGTAGCCGGCCTCGGCGAGGTTGGCGGCGGTCTGGGCGCGAGCGTCCTCGCTGCGGCCAGTGAGGAACACCTGCAGGGCGCATGGGGCGGGGTGGGGCACAACGTGGATGGGCGGGTTAGGTGCGCAGTTAGGCGGCCGGTCGGAGAGGCGGTGCGCGGTGCCCGCAGCAGCTGCCGACGCTGGGAGAGGGGGATTAACTCTGAACCAATCCCACAAGGAAACAGAAACGCTGCAAGGAGAAGCTGCAGCCAAATATGCGAGATACTGTACGTCACCAGGGGAGAGGGGGGACCCGGCCCGTGGGCATGGGGCATTCCTTCCCTGCTGCGCGGCAGCAGCCTCCTCCATACCAGCCCTCCAGCTCTCTCGCCCCGTCCCGCTACCGGCCACTGCAAAGCCCCCTCTCAAGCCCCCTACGTGTTGCCGTGTAACCCCCGGTGCAACCCACACACAAATACACAAAGTGACGCAGTAGCATCGCATCGCGTGTACAGTGTTGTGTCCCGTACGCTCTCTTTACACAAAGCACCCACCAGAGTGAAGTTGCTCGCAGCCAGGAATTCGTACAGGTCCAGCATCGCCTTCAGCGGCGGCGAGGCACACAGCCGCGGCCCGCCCGCCGCCGCGCCGCCCTCGCCCGCCGCCGCGCCCGGCGCCCCCTCGCCCGCCGCGCCCTTGCCCGCCATCAGCACCAGCGGCGGCGAGGCCGGCGCGCCGGCAAACGGCATGTACTCGAGGTGCGGGTGCACGCAGTCGTCTGCGGCGGGGCCCATGCCCAGCAGCCGCGACCAGGGCGCCGCCCGGGAGAAGAACGTGTCGAGGTTGGAGAGGGCGGTCTCGTCGATGTCGAAGACGACGGTGCCGCGGCTGGCGCGGGGCGCGGCGGCGCCGGCGAGTTGGTCCTGCCGGTTCTGTCGGGCGACCAGGGCTCGGAAGTAGGCGGTGGCGGCGTCGGCCACGCGGCGCACCTCGGCAAAGTAGGCTCCGTCAAAGTACTCCTGAAGGGGTTCGTTGATGGGGGTTTAGGGTTGGGGTGGGTGGAAGGGGTTGGTGCGGGGCGTGCGCGGGGTTTCGGGGGGAAATGGAGCGGAGTGGTGGAGCGTGGGGTTGGCCAGACAGGTGCACGCGGAATACCACGGTTGAACCTCAGTTCCCTCCCCGCACCCGTGGCGCCTCCAGTCCGGCCCCTCAAACAGAATGAAACTCGATTGCACACAGCCGGCCCCCCGCCTCCCTCAGGGCTGAATGCGCCCTCCTCCCCACCCCCCACACACAGCTGCAGTACAAAAAGCACTGTGGATGAGCACGGGGGGCTACGGCTCATGTGCGTCCGAGCTCAAGTCGGCAGCGCATGGTACCCCGCTCCTCTGAGCGGCGCTGCCTGGCGCTGTGCCCACGGCTGACTCGGGCTTGCCGAGCCCACCCCGCTCGAACCCGCCCGTTGCGCGAGCGGAAACCGGTCTCACCCTGAGCTCCACCGTGCAACTGGGGTCGAAATGCAGCAGGCTGCCGCGCGGCCCAACCACGCCTCCGCCCGAGCTGGACAGGCAGTGCGAGCTGAAGGAGCGGGCTGTATCAGGAGATGTAGACGAATTCAGGCCCTGACACGCGAGGAGGACGATGAAGAGCACTCCGAGGCCACCAGCGACCACGCGACAGGCAAATGCACGCCTAGACGCCTCCAGGGCAGCGCTAGCTTGTGCGGCGAGCTCGGCCGGGTCCTCAGGCGATGGCTTGACGGGCTCCTCTTCTACCAGCAGCGCTACCTTCTCGCTCGTACCCCCATTGCTGCACGCCTCAAGTGGCGAGCTACGCGTTCGATGCATATCGCTTTGCTCGCTAACGCACAAACAAGAGTGGTGGGCGAGGGTATCGCTATAGAAAGCGTTTGTCCATTAAAACTGTGCCCCCTAAGAAATGGAAATAGCTTGAGCATGCGGAAGGCAAGCGGGGTAAGCACACTGAAAATGGCATCGTCACCCAATTCTGTTCTTCTGCGCCCAGACTTTGCCAAGAACACGTCGAGGAAGGCTTCAAACGTCACATTTGCGGATGGATGCTGAACGGCAAGTCCGACTTGGGTGCTAGCTTGCGCATTCTCTCCGGAATGCCAAGTGTCCCTGAGACTGGGCAGGGTGCCGAGCAAGTTTAATGTAGCGCGCAAGCGCCACACCGGCACGCAGGGCACGACCGACTCATGTGGCAAGTCCAGGGGAGCGGGTGGCACAGGGAGGCGCGAAGGTCGGGTTCGCCACGCACACATGGATGGAAAGCGGTGATGCGGACGTGACTGTTGCGTTCCGTCCTGGCAGGGGATCCATGGCTGCAGTTCAGTGAATGTTCTTCTGGAAGCAAGCCGTGCTAGGCCCACATGTGTGGACCCTGCCGAGCAGGCCTGGCGGCCTTTCGCTCGCGCGCCCCAGGGATGCACCATACCATACCATATGATTGCTGCCTTTGCTGGTGGCCTGGGTGTGCTCGTTATCATTCCCCTGGCGTGCGCGGGACCCCTCTAATTGTCACCCCCTGCTCACCCCCTGAAGGTTTGGTCATCAAGTTCGCGCGGGCTAACTTCCAGCTCGGGCGAACCCGTGGGGATTCCAGGGACCGTGCAAAATAAGCACGCGTGTCAGCCGTGCCCGGATGCGACGGACTTCTCAACTTCAGACTGATCTTATGCTTTCGCCTTCTAACTGTAGAATAACCATTGTTGGACAGCCCCACAGCCTGTGCTTGAGCTGAAAGTTGAAACCTGCCGCTCAGCAGCGCTTGTTTTTGAATTCTGCAACACTAGATACGGCAATTGCGCTTGTGTCTTGATGTTGTGAACATAACATTACCTGGCAAAGCCTCCGTTGGCTGTTGGCGACCAATCGACCAACGAGAAGAGGTCCTGCTGCAACAATGCACGCGCTTTGACTAGGCGCCTTGGCGCCTTTGAGCGCCTGTACTTTCAAGCCTAATGGCGTTATCGTACAGCCAGCGGGCGTCAAGGCACCGAAAATTGCTCTGGGCCTTGGCTGCTTCGGGCGCTGGGCTTGTGCTTCTGGAAGGACGGCTACGTGAGGAGGCTCTGGAGCGTGGCACGACAAAGCAGCAAATTGCACGGGTGGGGGCGGGGGCAAGGATGACTCGACCAGCGCGCGTGGCGGGGCGACCGGGAGACGTTCTAAAGCAATTGGCAACTTCATCTTGCCAATATCCCACTTGCTGATATCAATCTAGCTGCCAGCATGCGATCCGGCTCTGACACGGTGTCCCGCCAACATCACACGTCCGCATGCGTGTACATCGATCGGTCGGCCGCCCGGCCCGGTACCGGCCCACCAACTTCCCACAGCTCCCGTGACACCCCTGGACACGTAAAACAGCGCTCCGCCATCCATTGACCGTGCTGTTGCTCCCGAACCTGCCCGCAGGAGCGCATCTCCGAGGCGGCATCGACGGTGCGCACCGCATCCACCGTCGCGGGGGCGCTGCTGCGGACTGCCGTGCGGACTTCCATTGATGCGGTGGAGCGGCGGCAGTTCGACTCGGGTGAGGGGGTGAGGGGAGCGAGGGGACGGAGCAGGGCGATGGCGCACGCTCATAGTGCTGGCAACTGTTGGTATGCCTGAGGGTTGTACCAAACTACCTACCTGCCGCTCTCCTCCACCACGCGCACGCACAGGCCGCTTCAGTGCTGCCCTGGCCGCCACAGTCGCCGACCTAGCTGCAGACGCGCCCTCGCGCCGCCAGCTGCTGGCGGCAGGCGGCGGCCTCTTCCTGGACTGGCTGCTACAACTGGCCTATCCCGAACTGCCGGCAGTAGCAGCAACAGCGGCAGCGGCTACAGCTGCGGCGGCGCCGCCCTCCTCGGCAGTAGCAGATCCAACAGCGGGGTTGCCTGGGTTGCCGGAGGGAGCGGCTGATGGCGGAGCAAGCGCCAGTGGAGCCGGCGGCGGCTTATGTGGACCGGAGGGCGTGGCTGGGTTCTGGGAGCAGCAGCAGCGGCTGTGGCAGCAGCAGCAGCAGCAGCAGCAGCAGTCGGGGGAGGCGGGGGAGGCGGGGGAGAGCGGCGTGGCGGCGCAGCTGCGGCGGCTGCGCCTGGGACTGGGGCCGTCGCCGGCGGGTGCGGCCGCGGGCGGCGCGGGGGAGGAGGACGCGGCGGCGGCGCGTGTGGCAGCGCGGCGGTCCCTGGCGGCGGAGAGAGCGCTTGAGAGCATCCTGCAGGATGGTGAGTTGTGGCTTGGGATCTCGGGGGGGGGGAGTCGGTCTGCAGTGGGATCCTGGATCTTGGATTTCAGGGCTTGGGTTGGGACTGGGGCCCGGGCCTGGGCCCGGGCTGGGGCTGGGAGTGCGCGCCGGCTCGGGCGCAGGGTGTCATCGCGTTTGGGCAGCCCGACTGGCGGCTTTGCCCGACTGGGCCAACGTGGCGCTGCTGAAAGACTGACATGCCCTTCCTGAACGGGCGCCGCGTCCTTTACCTTAACCCACCTCACCGCTCACCTTTCCCCTCGCAGAGGAGTCGGCTCGGCTGTTGCTGGAGCGGCCTGGCGCGGTTCCCCGGCTGCTGCGGGCGGTGGGGTCGGGCGAGGCCAGTGCGGCGCTGGCGGCGGCGCTGGCGGCGCGGGCGGCGGAGCCGCGAGCGGCGGAGGAGGCGATGACGGCAGACCTGCAGGCGGCCGTAGAGGTGGTGAGCGGCGGGGGCTGGTAGTGGTGGTTGGATGGTGGGATGTCGGGGCGGTTGAACTGGTGGTGATAGGAAGCAGGCGGGGACAGGGGCAGGGCCAGGGCGTGGCACACGCCGGTGGTGTGCAGTGCTGGAAGGCGGACGGCGCGTTGCGGCCTCAATAGTGTCCGCCCGCACTTAACCCCATGCGCGCACATCTGCGTCCCTAACTGCTCCGCAGCTGCGCGGCCGCGGCGGAGCGGCCGCCGCCGCCGCCAGCGGCGCTCTGGGCGGCGCCGGCTTCGCCTTTGGCGGCAGCAGCCTGTTCCTGCAGCGCATCGCGGCGGGGCTGCTGGCGGCGTGGGCGGCGGGCAGCGCCGCCAATCGCGCCAAGCTGACTGGGCTGGGGCTGCAGGCGGCGGTGGCGCAGGTGGCGACGGCGGTGAGCGGCATTGGCGAGCAGCCGGCGGTGGAACTGCAGTGGGAGCTGCTCAGGTGCGTGGAGGGCGGGAGGCGGAGGGGAGGAGGTGGAGGTAGGAGATGGAGGAGGCGGAGGGGAGGAGGCGGAGGTGGGAGGCGGAGGCGAGGAGGCGGAGGCAAGGAGGCGGAGGCGGAGGCGGTGGAGGTGAGGTATGGGTGGCGGAGGTGGGAACAAGTGGAGGACAAGTCCACCAATCAACACATGAGTGACCCCTGTCGACCATTTTCCCGACATGCTTTCCTAACGAAAACACACACACAAACACAAACACACACATGCCCCACAGGCTGACGCGCGTGATGTCGGAGCACGCCACCCCCGGCGAGTCCCACCACTTGGCCGCCTGCCTGATGCCGCTGCTCTACACAGCAGCGGACGCCGCGGCAGCAGCAGACGCCGCCATGGCCGCCTACGCCGTCGACACGCTGGCGGCGGCGGTGGCGGCGGGCGGCGAGCCGGTGGCGGAGCGGGTGGCGGCCAGCACGCTGCCGCACCTGCTGTGGCAGCTGGCCAAGGACATGGGCGCGCACAGGTGGGGTGTGGGAGGTGGAGGTGGCGGTGGGAGGGGATGGTGCTGGGGGGGGGCA